>NW_020272000.1:645805-675379 GCF_003268045.1 Sipha flava
TGTCAAACACTGACATACACGTTCAAACCGCTTATCAATCATCGAGCGTTGCACAAAATATTTCGGACTCGACCGAAAACCTCAAGCTTGGTTTCAAACAGTTGCGCAACTACTCAATCCATTCCATACACGATCAAAATGCTTACGCAAACATAGTAGTTACGCAAACTGTTTAATCGTGTATGGGGGCCTTAAGTGAACAGCAAGATGGATAACAGTTGGTGCTCTCTTGTGTATACTAAATAAATTAAAAAACTACAGGAAAATGATTTATTTTGTGGTAAATAATAAATATTATAAGGTAATAATACTTATGTATACGTAAAGTACAATTCTAAAAATTAATATTTCCTATATAAATTTCACATAGGCAACTACTTATGTGTTTTTCTGGTCCAAGATCTATAATTTTCTTTATAGATCTTGATTCTGGTTACCTTCTTATCAAAATCTGATAAGAGTCCAATAATCTACACCATAGATATCCATATTCATGATCTTCACAGACATTGTATATGCCATAGACTTAAATTTAATTATATTAATTATTTATTTCATAGAGTAACATTATGTAAATATCCTATCATTTTTTTTTTTTTTAATCTTACCTGTTGTATATGCTTACATTTGTATTATATAAAATATAGAAACCATACAAATGTGGATTTTTTTTGCTGCTTAACCATTACTGTTGATTCAAAATGGCTGTTGAAGTAAATATACTATAGTTGTAACTTTAGCTTGAAAAATAATATCTTAATTTTTAATATTTTTACAAAAAACAAAATATTTAAATGATAATTATATTTTATTAAATCAATATTTTAATGTTATCAATGTTTATATAAGTTTTATATTTTTCCGGTTATACATATAATTGTATTTTTAGGATAAAAAATTGGCATTAAAAAAAATTTTTTTGAGATATATTCATCCTTTAAAATCTATTACCAACAATTTGGATCAAAAAGAATGTTGGATAGAACAAATGACCTATTTGATTAAAGACTTTAAAACACTTCTCAACCTACCATTTAAAGAGTACGTACAATAAGTATAATACATTTATGCATTCATTATCAATATGATTTTATTATTTTAGATTTTGGTCTACAATCGTCTATAACAAACAAGCTACAATAGGATTATGCTCATTTCTTAAAGACGCTGCTCCTCCTCACTTAATAGATCAACTTCCACAAGATGATAATATGTTAAATATGTACAGTAAAATTTATCATTTTGCATATCGATTAATAACTCGGTTGACTACATCTTCTGAGAATGAAGTATAAATACTTTTAATATTTCTAAACAATTTAGTTATTATTTTATTTTATTAGGAGAATTATATGTCACCTCATCATATGTGGAGTTTGTTATGTGATAACAATATTATAAATATTCCCATGTTATTTGATATTTGTTCTATTTATGGTCAATCACATAAAAAAGAGTTAGAAATAATATTCAGAGAAATGTTTTTGTGTCAAAAATCATATAATGAACATTTAAAAAATTCTATTCAATTTACTATTAAAGTAAGTTGCTTAAAGTAACTATGTTAAATATATATTTTATATTTAAATTTAAAATTTTATACTTTTTAGTGCTTAGGTCAATTTCAAGATAAAATTGAATTAGATCTTGAGTGTGATAACCATTTATACAGAGGTAATAAAACTGCTGCTGAAATTGAAGAAATCAATATTATCATGATTGACGATATTATAAATTTTCTATTAGATACTTCTTATAGCATTTCAAATTTTCTAGAAGTTTACCCGATTGCCAATAGTGTTTTTTACCAAGAAAGATTGCATTTCATGTATGTATTATGAATAAAATATAATACTTAAGTAATAATTTAAAAAAATAATAATATTGTACCTATTTGTTTAGTATTGCTTCATTCTATCACTATGTTAAACCTCTAATTTATAAAAAAGTAATAACTATAAATAAATTGAAACAATATGAGAAGAAGCTTCATGCATCAAGGTTATTACTTGTAAAGAGTGTTCAATTATGTTTAACTCATCTAACAAACCAAATTATTGACAAAAAGTAAATATATATGGTCAATTATTGTTGATTGAATATAATATATAAGTCTATATATTTTTTTGTTTTTTTTTTGTAAAGTGGATCAGATGGTTTAGTTGAAGAATACCTTGAAGCTGTTACTGAACTATTACAATATAACGAATTTTTAAATGATTATAATGTTGTTTATAATTTGACTAGAGATATAAAAAAATGCCAGAAAACTTATAAAGAAATGTAAGATTTTTTTCTAATAAATTTTACAATAATTTTAAAAATATCAGCAAAATTTTTTTTATTTAGAGATGCAACAAGGTATGATTATATATTAAAATCTTTAGAACTAATTAATACATCAAACAATGAACGTGAACAAAAAATGCTACAAGAGCAACTATTAGAGGTAATGATTTTAATAATTTATTTATTTTACATACCAAATTTAAATTTTTAATTTCAGCAACAAACCAGCAATTTAAATTTAGAAAATGCAAAATTACAGTCTCTTATAAGCGATGTAAAGGATTTACTACCCCACTTAGGCAATGGATTTATCCAAGTTAGTTAATTACTAATAATCTTTTATGTGTTTACTTTGTTTGAAAATTATTTTGATTCAGCAATTTATTGTTTTTATAGAAATGTTTAGAATTTTATAATATGGATTCTGAAAAAGTTATAAATATGGTTTTGGAAAATAGTCTGCCTCCAGAACTTACTCAGTATGATTTCAATCTCCCTACCGCATTAGAAGATAATAATGAAGATAATGCTACTGGTTTTGATTCATCAACTAAAGGGTATGAATATTATTGCAAGGAATAGAATCATAAAATTAAATGCATTTTTAATCATGCATAATATTTTATATTTTTATAGCAAAAAAAAACTTAAAAAACTTAAAGCTGTTTTGGATGATAAATCTTTTCGTAACGAAATGCGACCATTTTATGAACAGTATAATTTCACTGAAGTTACTTGTGCTGAATTAGAGTCTTATTATGACGATGAATATGATGACACATATGATGAAGTGGAATATGTTATACCAGAACCCGCAGATGAAAATGAAAAAAGAAGACCTGACGTTGTACCAAGGGTTTTAACTGAAAAAAAAGTAATTATTGAATGTGTAGAAGAAGAATTTTCTGAAGATGAACCACAACAAATATTAAATTTCCAACCATTCTGTGAAAATCCTGAAGAAGTTCGTGAACGACAAGCTAGGAAATATGCTTCTAAGCAATTAAATAGGTCCAATCGTAGTAAGTATTAGTAATAATAAAAATAAAAATATATGGTTTTTAATATTCATGTTTCATTTTGTTAGGTAAACCTAAAGCATCTATTCCATCAAATACTCTTTCTGGATCAAATGTTGACTTAGATAGACAACGGAAAAATGAGAATAAAGCATTCCATGGAAATCATAACAGAAGAAATGCAGCTAGGAGTAAACAACAAAAAGGAATGTTTTAATGTTAAATTTATTTAATTTTATGGAAATATTTAAAAAAATATATAATTCAGATAAACTTTCATGATGTATAAATAATAGAATGTTCTAAAAATATATTTTTCGTGAATATATTTTTTTATAATATATTTTCTCAATATTATTATATTGAAACTAATTATTTTAATACCTAACCTCAAGTTGATTATTTTTAAAATGTATATGGTACAGATAGGCTAAGTGGAGTATCATGGAATATGGGGATCTTAATATTAATAACAATAATAGTTCATTTTTAAAAGCAAAAGTTAAATAGATTAAAAACTGTAAATTTATTTTCTTCACCTTTCTCCCAACTATTTGGAGTCAGCTACCCTTGTCCTAAACCTAATTTTCTACATCCCTTATGCATATATAATTTTCCCTCCAACATTGATTTTCATAACCACTTTTGTTACTTTTGTTACTTTTGTTTTCTCTTACCTCATCACATACACAAAACATATCAGTCAATTTTCTTTCATCTTGTCCACTATCAACGCTTCACAAATACGACGCTTACATATTCATTTTTTATTCTATCTTTTCTAGTCACTCCACTCATCTATCTAAGCATTCTAATTTCCGCAACATTCATACTCTGTTCTATTATCCTGTCAACCGCCCAACACTACGAACCATCTAGCATAGTTGGTCTCACTACACTTCTGTAACATATTTTATTATCTTAGTTGTATTCATTTTTTTGGTTTACTTAGGTGTTTCTAAAAATTTTTGAAATAATGCAACACTAAACATAAATATTTTATTGTGTGGAATTTCTATGAAAATTATCTCTAAAAATGAAGGTATACAAATCATGACGATAAACGGTAATATTAACAATACACTAAAATGAATTATTTATTTTGGAGGTAAGTGCTAGATTAAATATTTGTGGGCCCCTAGGCGATTATAATGTTGGACACTACAAAATTATTTTTTACATACATCTTTAACATTTCTATCCGATAATTGAAATAAACAGCTTTAACCGACCATTATTAATAAATAAAATTGTGTTGGTTAATTTTTTTTATTTGCAATAAAAATTAATTAATTATTATACTATTTCTATTTTTTTCAAAAAATGAATGAGTGAGACCCTAAGGCAGAAGCCTACTCCGCCTAATGGGTAATCCGACACTGTTGGAGGTATAATAACATTAAAAAAATAACATTGTATATGTAACTAATAAAATACCACTTGAATTTGCTTAAAATAAATTATGATAGTGAATTATATGTGTTGAACTACTAATGCTTTTATGTATTTATAGTAGATTATAGTATTTGTTTACTGTTTGAAGTAAATGTAGTTAAAATCGATTTAAGAATAAATAATATTTAGACATGCACTTTTATTGTAATGTAAATATTATAAAACATTGTTAATAATAATTCTATTCATATTAATGCAAATATTAAAATAAGAGATAGCTAAACTGATAAATTTATAAGATCTGGAACTAATTTATTAGAATTTCTTCATTTTTTTTATCAAAATTTACAGTACTATGAGATTTATTATTGAATAAAAAAAAATGATATAAAGATAAAAATGTATTAAATTAAATTATCTTGCCATTCAAGTATATATTTTTATCAGCAAAACATAGTTCAATATAAATAAATTTAAATTAATCAATGAGTTTCTTAGCCTTAAAATATCTTCTTAAATATAATATCTGCCATACACTTAATCCAAATAAGCAACAAATACTAAACATACTAAACCAATGAACTCTTCTGCTAGTTGACTCATTAGTATTACGCATTTCTTCAGCACGATGCTTCATGTCTGAAAAATCTTGGACTATGGATGATGATAAATCTTCTAACATCTTCAAGTCTAATTCCAAAGGCTTCAATTTGGCAACTTCGCCTAATCCTTCATATGTTTTGGCTTCAATACCAGTTTTAATATTTAATGAAACCTCTTGCATTACTCCCCTCTGATAACTAGGTACACGTGAAGTAAAGCAAATTTCAAACATATCATAATTTTCGGTACTAAATGTAAACTTTCCTTTTGTAATGTCTTGTTTATTTGCTAAAATGTGACCCTTAGAATCCCTGACAATGTAGTCCATAACCTGGTTCTCAACTGATACAATTTCATAGTCACCTTTAACTAACACATTTTGTCTGAGTTCTTCTCGTAAACATTTTTGGGTATTTGGATGCATAAACCAACGAATCGGTGTTACTAATGGAACCAATAGCATAAGAATTAAACTTAAACAATCCAGTTTTACTTTCATATTTCAGGATGTCAAATATAAATCAACTTTCAAAAAAAACTCTGTAAAAAAAAAAATTCATATTATCAAAATATAACTTCTAAATAATTAGTATGAATGATTAATTAATCTAGATTGAATATAATACACATATGGTAAAAACTAACTTAAATCTTCAGTATAATCTATAAATGATACCTTAGAATGGATAATTTTTGAATTTATATAATTGGATTAGACCAAGTTTAACTGGTTTTTAAACAAATAATAAAAGTTTAAAAAAAAACTTTTATTGTACACCCCAACTAAGGAGATATCAAACGACATTTATGATGATTAAAAATTCATGTTATAAAAAACTTAAAATTCCAACGAATGAATATTACACAACCTTCCGAGTCATAATCTGTTAGTAAGTTGAATGATGTACGACAATGAATATTAGTTTATCTCTAGTATATTTTACCTCGTGATTTCTTAACTTCAAAAATGATTTGTTCTTCGGCTGTATTTGTTGTTTTCTGTTATTGTTTGTTTGTTTGGATAGTAGTAATCATTTTTACATGTATTTAAAGCACAAACATTACGACTTTAAATAAAAACAGAAGGTGAAAATCTAACTAGGCTACATTCGATAATAGTAATCCACTCAAGAAACATTACGTAGCGTTTTTATCATATGTAATGTTATCATTTCTGATGATGTTTTGAGTTTAATAAAAATGTGTGTTGTGCAGTGTAGTAGTGTGTATACCTGATTAGTGATTATCAATAGACACTGTTTATTTGATTAAATTTATGATAACAAGTTTCAATAAACAATAGTTTGAAAATATAATAATTTCATACCATTTCACTTTTCCCAGTAAAATGTTATTCAATTTTACGATATTAACTTTTAAACTTGAACATTAATGATTTTCATTGAAAACGAAAACTGAAAATACAAATGTGTCTTTATTAATGTGCTTTAAATTGGTAATATATTTAAATTATATTTTAGTATTGTGTATTTTAATCATAATGTTATTTCGCTAATCGTGTCTTTGATATTTGTAATTTAAATGCATGTAGGTATTAATGATATATTTTCATATATAGCAACGTAGGTAATTATTAAATTAATGGTATAATTATTTTCATAGTGTGGACTTTGGACAAAATCAAACTAAGTGTACTATATATTTAAGCATACATTGTATCAAATGCAATGTGTTATTATTATTAATTGAATTAGGAAGCAAAATAATTAGCATATATAAAAATTATTACAGATTATTAACCCTATTTAATATAAAGTATATATACAATTTTTTTACGGGGATAAAAATAAGCCCATCGAAGTATATTTGATGTATTAATAAATTAACAGCTTATTTAAAATTCTAATTTAGCAAATACCGTTTATTTCAGGTAAAAAATATTAACGATAATTCTTCGTCTACACTGTTATCATTTCCTAGTACCACAACCAAAAATTAGTTGTTCAATGATATATAATTTAATCAATATTTTTCTACTATCTTTTAAAACTATTAAAACCATAGAGTAATATAATATTACTCTATAATTAAAACAGTGGGACATTTAGTAGGAACAAAGGAGGTGAATATCTCTGGCTCCATATCTTGGATGCTATCTGGGATGGCATTGTGTACATTTTTTATGAAGTGAAAAATAATAATGTTTTTACTCCTATGATTATTAATTATGACACCGCAGTACGACTAACTGAAATAATCGTAGATCACAAAAAAAGGGGTTTAAAGAAAAAAAAACCTATTCTGCTTCGTGCAGTAGACAAGTGTTTAATTACATAACAATAGCGTAAACTTCGACTAGCACGTGAAACCATAAGCGTACGCACGGCAGAGTTGGGCGTGCCACGGGTCACCCGAAATGTTGTAAATTATATCCAACAATTTAAGTCTAAAAGAAAAGAGCCCGTATTTTAACTGATATTGCTCAAATTAAATGTAATTTATTTTAAAATATTTGGTAAAAATAAATTATGTATCGTAATGGAAAAATAAAATATAATGTAGAACAATTTTCGTGTAAAAAATTTTTATGAAAATATAACAGCTAAATTGACTAAGAAATTACAAATTATAAAAATTGAAGCTATTTGAGAAAAAATGTATAAAATTCTAGAAAAATATATTCATTGGGACTTATATACTATATAAATAAATATATAATTAATTATTTATACGTTATACTTTATAATATATACATACACGTTTTGTTAAGATAGAGCTCAAAAGTATTGTAGACAAGGCCTTATCTAAAAATATTTTTTGGGAGGGGTCCAAAACATGTATATTGTAATTTTATTGATTTAAGATTTTAACTTTTGATATTTGGTTAAAAATTAGACAGAAAAAGATTTAATTAATCTTCTTTTATTAAAATTAATATCATATTTTCATATGATATTATGATATAAAACTAAAAGCAGTCAATGGTTAATTGGAGCTTAAGTCATTTTTGACTGAAAATATTTATGTTGGTATTAAAAATAAATAATTATTTTAAACATTTGTAAAATATTGAAGAAATTTCGAGGGGGGTGGTCCAGACACTCTGGACCCCCCCAGATACGGCCTTGATTGTAGGCACCCTTGAAATACAAATTTGTGCACACCTATGCATGGAACAGTGACTGGCATTTCTATAAATACTAAATACTCAAGTTCTTACTGTGACTTCTCGTTTAATCAAAACAATGATTAAGTATGTAAGAAATATTAAGAAATTTTTCTTTGTATTTAAATGTATCTAATATCTCATGGGCCAATTGCGCAATGTTTGGTGTTTTCATTTCTTTCATTATAACGCTATTATATTCCTCCATTAATTGCGGAATAAAAATAAAAATTTCTTCCTAAGAAAATTTTCAATTACTTGTTTGTGTTTTTGATAATTAACTATAATCCTCCTAAATTATTAAACTGGAAACAATGCCAATGTACTTTCCAAAATTATTCTGATCTTGGTCTAAACTTATAACTAGGCCTGAGGAGTTGTTGCGTTTGCAACTTTTTTCTGTTATTTGAATTTATTGCTAAGTAGATTATAAATTCATTTCGTGCAAGTATTAATTAATAAATAAATAAATTAGTGAATTAATTATTTATTAATTTAATTTTATCTAAAAAATGTGAGTGCAAATTTATGTAATTATTGACATTTTTTCGATTTGATTCCAATTTTGTTGATTCTCCTCAAAATTTAATTAATATGTTTAATTATCTAATTAATTTGTTACATAGGATTAAATTCGATTGGATGACACGGAGAGAAGTTTCGTGCATATTATGAGATAAGAGAATTCCAATGGGGCTGAAAGATAAATTTTACAAGAGTGTAGTGAGACTAAGTATCATATATATGGTTCGAAATGTTGGGTGGTTGACAGGAGAATAGAGTAGAGTATGAGTGTTACATAAATTAGAATGCTTAGATAGACGAGTGGAGTGTCAAGATAAAATAGAATAAAGAACGAATATGTTAGAAATAGTAATGGTGTAGCGTCGATAGTAGAAAAGATGAGAAAAAATAGATTGATATGCAGAGGTGGGACTAAGAATTTTTACGCCTGGGGAAAATGTTAAAATTAGGCCCTATAATAGATCAATAATCAAATACTTTACTTGAGATTTTTTTTCAATAAAGTTAAAAATATCAAATTAGTTGTTAATAATTACAAAAATTACACCTTCTAAAATGTTATGCCCTGGAATGATTCTCGTCTTCCAGCCCTAGTTCCGCCCCTACAATTGTGTTTTGGGCATGTGATGAAGCGAGAAGAAACAAAAGCAGTAAAAGTAGTTATGAAAATTAACGTTGAAGGGAAAAGAGGAAGACCAAAAAAGAAATGGTTGGATACGATTGAGAATTATATGAAGACTGTTGGTGTGTGCGTTGAAGATGTAGAAAATAAAGTTTAGAACAAGGGTGGCCGACCCCAAATAGTTAGGAGAAAGGCGAAGGAGAAGAAGAAGAAGATTTAATTAATTTGTTATTGAATTAATGAATTCACTAACAAAAAAATATTAGTTATTTAGCTATAGACATTTTATAGGTTCGAAATGTTTTAATTAAGTTGGTAATGTTTATAGGTACCTACTTGATTATCTATTAGATTTTGATACGAATATTTTAACATAAAATAATAAATAAATATTGTGATTTTAGACTTTTTTTGCTAAAATCATAGAGACTTGAATTTTTACTGAATGCTAAATATCAACGTTCTTTAATGGTGTTTTTATTTTCAAAATATTTTGGCTTAGTGCTATTTTTTGATATTTGAAATGTTCATGTTTACTAAGCTTTCATCGTAAAATGATGATAAAATAATTTTGATTATATGAAAAAACTTAAAAATACAATGTATAAATGCTCATACATTACCCTTATTTATGTACCTAGAAATGGATCCAAAATAATTTATTCCATTTTTTTTTTAGAAAACAGAATAAATTATTTTTATATTTTTTTATAAAACATTAAATTTCTATACTTTAAGGTTTGAAAATTGAATTCAAGATTTTTTACAAGTTTTATTAATAGTCCGAAACAATAGACCGAAAGTCGCATAAAAATGTTATGAGCATTAGATAATTAAATTTTAATGACATTCAGTATATCAACGAATGTCCATTAATCGATATTTGTTGTTGTCTTAAAAGTATTAAGAGGACGTCACACCCACATGTGTTGTCACCGTCTGACATACGCACAACATAGCAAATTTGCGTTCAGTGATTCAAATGTATTGAAAACATCATAACTCGCTAAAAAATTTAAATATCGGAAAAAACCGACCAACAAAACACAGATAATATTCTTCCTTTGAATTTTGATTATAAGTCAGTTTACTCTAATATTAAATCTAACATCACTACATTTGAATCACTGAACGCAAATTTGCTATGTTGTACGTATGTCAGACGGTGACAACACATTTATATTTATATATTTTTATTTTTATTTTTTTATTATTTTTTGTTTTCTAGCAAAAAGTTATTAAGTATAAAATGCTATTGATTATTTTATTGGAAGAGGGTTAAATATTGCCAAACATGGTGGTTTTAGATTTTATTTTTATTTTATTTAAAATATATTGCATTAAGCATAAAATTGTATAGAACCAAAATTTTAGATTCAAATACTTTCTATAAAAAATGTTATTATAACATTTTTAGTAAATCTATTATTTTATAAGAAAAAATATATAATATATTAATTATTACCTTTTTCTGGAAAAAATCGAAATGTTCACAGTATTTACAGTTTATTTCTTTAATGATTGCTGTTATGATCACATACAAAAGAAATTAAATTAAATTGTCATATAATCATGTCATATCTTATCAGCTTTGCCACGTATTGTGCATCTAATAATTCTTGTGACACGTGAAGGGGTAATTAATCATCAAATTTAACTCATATAACTTTTTTATAGTAATGAAAAAAAACTAGAGGGATGAGAAATGAAAAATATTTAAATTTTCCCTCCCACCCTTTATAACTAAAGGCAACTAAACTGTACTCTTATTGAAATTATTGAGTTAACTTACTCATATTAACATTATATATATATTTAATTTTCTTACGTTTACCCAACTCTTCCAATAAAACAATCAATCCATTGCATTTTTTACTTAATAACTTTTTGTTAGAAAATTTAATTTCCTATCATTCTTATATGGGATTTTTTGTTGTATCATCAACCATTATTCTGATATACTTAAAAAAAAAACCATAAAAAATTAATTTTTTTAAATAAATGAAATCTATATAAATAAAAATCTAATGCTGTTTATAAGTCTCGCTAAAACGTTCATATAAAATAATAGATGTTTAAAAAATTGTATAGAAATGTTTTTATTAAAAATATAAATATCTATAATTTAAGTTATTTATACATAGGTTATTATTGATTATATTCAGAAAAATTACAAACCAATCCTGTTTTGCAATTTTTTAACCCCCTTGTGGCACGTGAAGGGGGTTAGTAATCATGACCAATATTAACTCAAATAATAATGAACAAAATGAGGGAGTGAGAAATCAAAAATTTGAAAGTTCAAAAATAAGGGCCACTTTATTGTATATTGGTTTTTAAAAGTACTTTTCTAAAATGTCGAATAACCTATATGTGTGCGTAATTTTAAATTAAAATATTAATTATTTTTAAGACCTGTAATTCAAAAAAACTAAATATTTGAACTGTATGATGTTTAACAGTCTCCTTCGGTGCATGTGCATATCTCATCATAACGTTTTATGTGGTGGACAGGTCACACAAACAAGTAACGAAGCAATTTTCTGGGCGCCACACAGACCCGTATCGACCTCCTTTTTAATATGATTGCCTAACCGACTGTATTTTACAACTTTTATCCTTGATAGTTGGCCAAAGGATCTTATGAAAAAGTTTTTAAATAAATATTCTCCTGTAATAATCTCGAAACAAAAATAATTTTTTTATTAAATTTACTTTATTGCACTTAATACATTTAAATCTGTCTAATATAATTAACGTAAATACTTTTATAGAATTGTGATATTAATCCATTGCCCTAGTCCTGCTTCACATTAATAGTGGGTGGAATCCTAGAAATGACGTCATCTTTTAACCCCCACCAGTCAACTCTGTTATTGATTTTCACCCTTGCTTTCTTTCAACATGCACAGGCGCAACCAAAGGGGTACACAAGTAGTTTACTGGTGGATGCTGATGAGTTCATAACCATAAGTTGAACATTTTCACTATGCTATGATATTTAAATGACTGGTAATTTATTATTCATGTACTTAAACTAGTCAAGATTATTAAAGAAACCTATTTTTTTTTTCATTATATTTATTATTTATATTTTTTTTTTTTGTATATATGTTTGTGAAGGATAGAAATTTTCATTTGAATAACGTCACATCATAAAAAACGACCATGTCTTCTGTAAAAGTGGCCGTTCGAGTACGGCCTTTTAACAATCGAGAAATAACTAGAGATTGTAAATGCATTATTGAAATGGCTGGGTACACAACATGTAAGTTTTCTTTAAAAAAACATGTAAAATTCAATAAAAAAAATTAACCACTCCCTAAATGTTTTACTCTATTGCATTAATGAAAAAAGTTCTATTTATTTATTTATATTTTTGCAGCAATTACAAATCCTAAACTCCCTCCTAATGTTAAAGATGCTACAAAAAGTTTTAATTTCGATTATTCTTATTGGTCTCAAAATGTAAGTAAAAATAAAAGGTTTTATTGTTTGATAATGAAAATGTTGTCTTTATAATTTAGCCTTCAGATCCAAGTTTTGCATCCCAGACAATGGTGTACAGAGATATTGGTGAAGAAATGTTACAGCATGCTTTTGAAGGTATGTAATATTATATTTAACTTTACATTTATGTTATAATTAATTTTTTTATTTATAGGGTATAATGTATGCATATTTGCATATGGTCAAACAGGAGCTGGAAAATCATATACCATGATGGGAAGACAAGAAGAGGAAGGTCAGGAAGGCATAATCCCATTAATTTGCAAAGATTTGTTTCATAGGATTAGATCAACTACCAATGATGAGTTACAGTACTCTGTTGAGGTAAAAAATAAAAATAATTTAAAAGTATAAAAATAATAAATAATCATAATAATATTTATTTATTTAAGGTTAGTTACATGGAAATATACTGTGAACGTGTTCGTGATTTATTAAACCCTAAAAATAAAGGTAATCTTCGTGTTCGTGAACATCCTTTATTAGGACCTTATGTAGAAGATTTATCAAAACTTGCTGTTACCACTTATCAAAATATTCACGATCTCATTGATGAAGGCAACAAGGCTAGGTAAACATTTTAACATTTTTATAAGGTATAAATAATTGTATTATGACCTATTGGTTTTTGATATTTTACAAATTAATTTAACAATATTTTATTTATTTATTTTAGAACCGTTGCAGCAACTAATATGAATGAAACATCTAGCCGTTCTCATGCAGTTTTTACCATATTTTTTACTCAAAAACGGCTTGATGAAATGACTCAGCTAACTACTGAAAAAGTTAGTAAGATATCACTGGTTGATTTAGCTGGATCAGAAAGAGCTGATTCAACTGGTGCTAAAGGAACTAGACTGAAAGAAGGTGCAAACATTAATAAAAGTTTGACTACTTTAGGAAAAGTTATATCCGGATTAGCTGAAATGGTATGTGTACAATTTACAAATAATATTAATTCAAAAATGTGTATTATAAACTATACTAAAATGTATGCAACTTCATAAATATAAATTAATGAATAGTAATTGTGATAACTCAAATCAGAAATGAGGGAAAACAAATTTGATTTATATGAACAAACCAATTTTTGATCAATTATTTGAATTATTGTCACTTGATTGTACCTACATATTTATAATTCATTAATTTTGTGTTGTCTTAAACATCATTATTTCAAAATATTTAAAATATTTTTTTTTAGTAATCATTTCAATTTTAGGAACATATTTTTCATATTTAAATTTAAAAATAGTATCAGTCTTAAAAAAATTAAATATGAGTCAATAATTTAGTATATTTTGATAATTATTTCTTTAAAGTAAAAATAAATTATTTTTTAATAAATCATACATTTGGTCTTTGTAATTATCAGATTATTATATTTAAATATGAAAAAATTATACTTTTTTATAAATTTGATATTTTAATGTTCTGATCATATTTTCAAAAACTATATAATCTTTCATAGTTTAAAGATTTTGTAAGAAAATATTTTTATTATTATATAAAAACCATCTTTTAAATATTTGCTAATTTTTTAAAAGTATTTATAACTTCTTAAAATGAAATGTTTGTTATAATTTTTTTTTTTTGTTTTTAAACGTCTAACTCTCCAACACTGTTCATTTAACATTTTCCATAATAATATCATGAATTTGTGTTTTGTGATAATTTTATTGTGGTTAATGAGGCATTGCACGTCTTATACATACAATGCTTTTAGGAATATGAATTATGAAAATAATAAATATATGTAATTTGACAAAAAAAAATTAAATAAAATAGTTTTATATTATATAACAATTGTACACTTATTTTATACTCATTTATTTTATTTTTTTCATGCATATTTCCATCTAAACGGCCAATAGTCAGTAAGTACTTTTGTTAATTATTAACTATCAATAGTATCAAATATCAATAGTAATCAAAGTACCATACTTTTATTCTTGTAAATTCAGCTTCAAAAAAAAAGAAGAAAGGCGATTTTATTCCTTATCGTGACTCTGTATTAACCTGGCTTTTGAGAGAAAATCTTGGTGGAAACTCTAAGACAGCTATGATTGCTGCTATTAGCCCTGCAGATATCAACTATGATGAAACTCTATCTACTTTAAGGTAATATATCCATTAAATGAAAATATATTTTTTTAACTATAAGGTTGAATACAAGAAGAAAGAGTGTAAATTTATTAAAAATATTAATATTTTATAGATATGCTGACCGAGCAAAACAAATTGTTTGCAAGGCTATTGTTAATGAAGATGCTAATGCCAAACTCATTCGTGAACTAAAAGAAGAAATACAAAGACTTCGAGACTTACTAAAAGCTGAAGGAATTGAAGTACAAGAAGGTATATTTATTTTATTATTATTATTATTTTTATTATTATCAGTGTTTAAATAGATCTTTAAATACAAATTAGTGTAGTGACAATGGTTTTTATGTTTATGGGCATCAGGCGGTAAAATGATCTATGGGAAACTTAAAGAAAACCGTAAGTAGGTAGACCAGTAGGTAATCTTTCATGCTTTCAGTGTCCTGTTTCCATAAAGCTAGTTTGGTTTTAACACATATAAGTTCAATATCAACAACAAAAAGAAAAAATATTATTGATTTTAATAATTACGCTTAGCTATTATTTCAAAAATATATTTAATCATACTATCACTTTAATTGTTTATTTATTTTTAGGAGATGATGGGGTAAAAATGCTTAAAGATGGTGAAGATAAACCTAATGTTCCTTCATCTATGATTGCTGAAGAAGCTGTTGATCAACTTCAAGCTAGTGAAAAATTAATTGCCGGTATAAAAATATTAATAATTTTCAATAAATAAATAATTTTTTTTTAATTACTTTGATTTATATTTTTATTGTAAAGAACTTAATGAAACGTGGGAAGAAAAATTAAAACGTACTGAAGAGATACGAATTCAAAGAGAAGCTGTATTTGCCGAAATGGGAGTAGCTGTTAAAGAAGATGGCGATACAGTTGGAGTTTTTTCACCACAAAAAGTAATTATTTTTATTTAATTGAAACAATGTATTAATATAAATTAACTTTATAGACTCCACATTTGGTCAATTTAAATGAAGACCCATTCATGTCCGAATGTTTAATTTATTACATCAAAGAGGGTGTAACACGTGTTGGTTCTGCTGAATCTAAAATAACTCAAGATATTCGTTTATGTGGCTCATATATACAACGGGAACATTGTTGCTTTGAAAATTTAAATGGTGTAGTTACTTTAATACCAATAAAAGGTGCTTTATGTTTTGTAAATGGTCGAGAACTCAATGAACCTATTATACTGAAAACGGGTTCAAGAGTTATTCTTGGGAAAAATCATGTTTTTCGTTTTAACCATCCAGAGCAGGGTAAACTTAAAAATATAATATACATGTAGCAACATTTTTATTCATTATATTTATGTCTAGTAAGAGAACGGAGAGAATATAAAAATAAGACCGAAGTAACAGTAGAAAACATCAAAGAAAGTAATAAAAGTCTTTTTACTGATATTTTTATTGTTAAATATTAAGTATAAATATCTTCTTAAGTTACATCAAAACCAGAGAAGTGTTCTCCTGCTGAAACTCCTATTGGCAATGAAAATGTAGATTGGAACTTTGCACAAATTGAATTACTAGAAAAACAAGGAGTTGATTTGAAACAAGATATGCAACAAAAATTAAATGCACTTGAGGAGCAATTTAAAAAAGATAAAGAAACTGCTGATCAAATATTTGAAGAACAACGCAAAGTAAAATAAAAATAAAACAAAAAAAATCAGTAGTAGAAAATGAAAGTTTTTGTGTTTTATCTTTAGAATTATGAAGCTAGGATAGATGCTCTTCAAAAACAAGTTGAAGAACAAAGCATGACAATGTCTATGTACAGTTCTTATACTCCAGACGACTTTATTCAAGAAGAAGATATATTTGGTAAATATTCATTGAATTTGGTAAATTCATTCAAAATTAATATTTCATTTTAATTTCTTTGTACTTAATTGGAACTTCAGTTAATCCATTATTTGATGCTGAATGTAATTGGACTGATAAAGAATATCAACTAGTTTTAACAACCTGTCGTAAGTGGAAGTATCATCAATTTACATCTTTACGAGATGATTTATGGGGAAATGCTGTATTTTTGAAAGAAGCCAATGCTATATCAGTAGAGCTTAAGAAAAAGGTAAATAAATGTTAAGCAAAATTGTTGTAACATATTATTTTACTTAATTTTTTTATTTATTTGTTGTTTCAGGTTCAATTTCAATTCACATTGCTGACTGATACATTGTATTCTCCATTACCAGTAGATTTCTTAACACATGATGATGATGCAGATAGACCATTTCCACGTACCTATGTTGCCATTGAAGTACTTGACACAAAAAATGGTGCTACACATTATTGGACATTAAATAAGTTAAAGTAAATATTCATAATTTACTTAAAATTATTAGGTTATCAGGAAGAAGGGTGATTCTAACACTTGTCTTTGTGTTAGAATGAGGTTGGATCTTATGCGCCAAATATATAATGGGGATATTGAAAGTCCCCAGAATTCACCTTGCGAACTTAAGGATGATTTTTTCCAATGTCTGACTGCCTGCACCCCTCAAAAGTCTTTCTCCTATTTGATACCCTCAAGGTTAGTGTTCCCTATTTAAGTCCTATGAATAATAATAAGTGGTTTGTCAGACATGTTTATTTCGAGAATAAATTTGGCATTTATCCCATCATAATTTATCAATTTCTTTATAAAATATTGTTATATTACCAATTTTGATTCAATGTAGCACTTTCTTATAATTCATTATTATTATTTTATATTGTTTTTTTATTTACAGACAAAGATTAGAACTTATGCGAGAAATGTATCAAAATGAAGCAGAAATATCACCTACATCACCAGATTTTAATATCGAAGCAATTACTGGTGGAGATCCATTTTATGATAGGTTTCCATGGTTTAGACTTATTGGTAGATCGTTTATCTATTTAAGCAATTTAATGTATCCTGTACCTTTAATACATAAAGTATCAATAGTTAATGAAAAAGGTGATGTTAAGGGTTACCTTCGTGTTGCTATACAGGCAGTTTCAGGTATATTATTTAATCAATAATTTATTAAACTTAATCATAAATATATATTATATATGTGTATGTTTGCATAGAAGATGAGGCTTCTGATAATTCGTGTGGAGTAAGACAATTTGCTAAAATATCTTTTAATGATAAAGATCTATTAGGTCGTTTATCTGGGAAAAAAAATACTGATGTCACAGAAAGAATTGTTACAGGGAAAAGTTGCATTAAAACTGATGGTATAAAAATAAATCATCCTACATTTATTTATTAGTTAACATTAAATTAACATGGTTTTAGAAATTGAAGCTGATGGAGACAGTGGTCATGGAGATAGCTCTGTGTCATCTGATATCAAAGATGAAGAACTTCCAAGTCACCTATTGATTAGTAAAGATTTTACATTCAGAGTCACCCTACTACAAGCTGTTGGGGTTCCCAACGAATATGCTGATATATTTTGTCAATTCAAGTAATTTAAATGTTTAAACTCTAATAAATATTTTATTAATTTATTTCTAAATTTTCAGTTTCTTACACAGACATGATGATGCATTTTCTACTGAACCCGTTAAAAATTGTGGCAAAGGCACACCAGTTGGATTTTATCATGTACAAAATGTTAGTTGTTAAAAAAAAAGTTTTTTTTTTTGAGAAACTGTTTTTATATTTATGTATACATTTATAGATAACAGTTCCAGTTACAAAATCGTTTATAGAATATATAAAGACACAACCCATTGTATTTGAAGTATTTGGACATTATCAGAAACATCCACTTCACAATGATGCTAAACAAGATAGTACTTTGTACATACAATTTTACATATTAAATATATGTTGTTAAAATTTAATTTTTACATTTATTTTCTAGTATTCGGCAACCTCCAAGACGAATGTTACCTCCATCAATACCAATCAGTTTACCTGTACGCTCTCCTAAGTTTGGAGTATTACCTTCATTATGTACATCACATATACACGCTAAATATGATTTATTGGTTTGGTTTGAAATATGCGAACTAGGTAAGGTAAATAATTTTGAAATTTAGAAATTTTGTTTACAAAAAATATTTTATATTAGGACCCGATGGTGATTATGTACCCTGCGTGGTTGATCACAGTGAAGAATTACCTTGTCGAGGACTCTTCATGCTGCATCAGGGCCTACAACGCCGTATACGTATAACTATAGTACATGAAACTGCTCCAGAATTGCGTTGGAAAGAAATACGAGAGCTTGTTGTTGGCCGTATTCGCAATATACCTCAATCAGAAGATGATGATACAGACAATTCTGTCCTTTCACTTGGCCTCTTTCCAGGAGAATACCTTGAAATTCCTGGTGAAGATCGTTGCATGTTTCGTTTTGAAGCAGCATGGGATAGTTCATTGCATAATTCTATACTCCTTAATAGAATATCCACTGGTGGAGAACACATATTTATGACTATATCTGCTTATTTAGAGGCAAGAATTTTTTTACTTTTAAATTGATTTATTTAAAATAAAAAATTGTTCATTAATTTTAGTTGGAGAACTGTGGATGTCCAGCCATTATTACCAAAGACTTAAGCATGGTTATTTATGGTAGAGATGCAAGAACAGGCCCTAGATCCTTGAAACATTTATTCAGTGGCAATTATAAAAACAGTGAAGCTAATAGGCTGTCTGGCATTTATGAACTTGTGCTGAAAAGAGCTTCAGAAGCAGGTAGTCCAGGTAGTTTTCGTGACAAAAGAGAAATGCAGTAGAAAACAAAAATTGTTGGCTTGTAGATGTAGTTAATCCTTCAAAAATTTGAATTTTTAGTCAATAAAAATAATTATAAATATTATATTTAACTTTTGTAAAGGGGTTCAAAGACGACAAAGACGTGTTTTGGATACAAGTTCCACTTATGTTCGAGGTGAAGAAAATCTTGAAGGTTGGAAACCACGTGGGGACAGTTTAATATTTGACCATCAATGGGAACTTGAAAAACTTACTAGACATGAAGAAGTTGGCCGTACTAGACATATGATTCTCCTTAGAGAACGACTGGGTCTTGACAAAGTACCAATCACCAAATCTGAAAAGGTTTTTAATTCATATTAAAAATATTATATGTATAATCTATTATAAATATTAATTCCATTAGGAGGTTTGCAACATAATGGCCAAAGCTTCAAGTTCCACTAAAGATATAATGAGACCACCTAGTCCTGTGGTATTACGCAATATTGATCCTATTGTGTATGAGCCTTGGCAAATGAATGAGAGAGAACGATACTTAGCAACTAAATGTATCAAACTTATTCAAGGAAGAATACCATCCAAAGTATACTTTATTTAAACATTATCGAAACATTAAGAAAAAAGAATATTAATCAACTATTTTTAGGAAAATCTGATACAGTCCTACACTGATGCACTCACTCCAACTGATGATAAGACCGAATCAAATATTAGTCATTCATCTAGCTGTATAACAATATCAAATCATGAGTATGATAGACAAAATATTATATTTGTTTTTATTTATTATACTAATTGCATATTGTAGATTATTTTCGCCAGATCGTAGTTTCCGTGGTTCAAATATAGATGACTCAATATACCTTAATCAGGATGTTATGATTTCTTCTCAAGTACCATCTGAACCACAACTTGTGCTTTATGTGCCAGAAGTTGAAGAAATAAGAATAAGTCCTGTAGTTTCTAGAAAAGGTTATCTGAACATATTAGAACATAAAACTAATGGGTGGAAGAAACGATGGGTGGTAAATATTTTATCTAATTTATTCATATATAATAGTTAAGAGAACATAATGATTATATAATACTTACGAATTATTGATATTTTTATTAACTATTAATGTATTGTTTACTAATTTCCAGACAGTTAGACGTCCTTATGTATTTATATTTAGAGACGAAAAAGACCCAGTTGAAAGAGCACTAATCAACTTAACTACAGCTCAAGTTGAATATTCTGAAGATCAATTGGCAATGGTCAAAGTCCCGAATTCGTTTAGGTATTTTTTTTTTTTTCTCTAAATCAATTTACAATAAATAGAAAAGAACTAAAGTTATAGCAAAAAAATATATAAAAGTTTAAATTAAATAACTAATTATGAGTTACATAAAGATTTTAAACTTAGCAGGTAATCAGGTATTTGTAATACAAAATAATTCAAGGCTTCAAGGGTCTAAATTTTCAATTCTCAGCCTAATGTGTATTTTTTTTTATCAAATCCAATCCATAACTATTATCGATTTTAATTCCAATACTTAAACCCAAGTAAAAACAAGTTAACTATCTCAATTTTTTGTGACTGTATAAAATAGCTATCTCCCAATATGCGGTCTATCACAAAAATATGCGGTCCACCAAAATGGACGTGGTCTACCGTAATAATATTAAAAGTATAAATAAAAAAAAAATGTAATTTATTAAGGATCCACAAAGCATATTTTCATATCTCTAAAGAAAGCATCAAAAATATTATCAGTTTTATTTAATCCTCTCCACCAATACTCGGCTAAGTACCTCTCTAAAGCTCGATTCACACTAGCGGTCTCGGTTCGGTCCGGTCACGGTCAAGTCAACATCGATAGTACGTAATCCAACGGCATCGTACACACTATCGATCACGGTCAAGTCACGGTCAGGTCCGGTCAAGTCTCGACCGATCATGCACGATCCAGACCGCCGCGATCACGAGCTTTTTGATCGAGACCACCTAGTGTGAATAGTCAACCGTCGTGCTTATCTCGGTCATATCCATTGTTTTGATTGTTTTTTGAACACTTTTGTATACTTTGTGGCAACATGCAGATAGAACTTGACTGATTTTGACCGGTAGTGAGAACTGTACATTATAATACTTGACCGTGACCGGACCGAACTGAGACCACTTGTAAAAATCGAGCTTAAGAGGTCTTCATTAGTATCACACATTTTTTTAACGATTTTGAGTAAATAATAGTTAATAATAGTAATAGTAAATAATAATGATTGGGGATTCCCAGCTATAGGTAGAACACATTACATTGGTAGACCGCATATTGGAAGATAGCCTATAAAATATTACCTAAAACCATAGCCATGTTATTTGTTGAATTTACAATAGAATTTAAAGTTCATAAAATTCTTCTTCTTCTTCTTCTTTGTCTGGCCATTCTACTCCCTAAGAGTTTTAGCCGTTACTACAATATCCTGCCACTTTTATTTGATCTATTGTCCGAGGCTTCGATATTTGTGATATCATAAAATTAGTTTTAATTAGGTAGGGTTGTTAGTCTTACACTTAACCCCTAACCTGGAGGACCAGACCTCCCCAGTCAACTAAGGCCAGGGAGGTTGCTATTGCAGCAACTAGTCCTGAGCGATGGGAGCGCCACTTTCCTTACGCCAGACTTAATTTATCACACGAAAAAATAAGATTAGAAGAGAAAGAAACTTATGTGATGTAAAAAAAAATAAACATATATTTTTTGTTTTATTTTCAGTGTTGTAACTAAACATAGAGGTTACTTAATGCAAACACTACTAGATAAAGAAGTATATGAATGGTTGTATGCTATAAATCCTCTTTTGGCTGGTCAGATTCGGTATGTTGTTATAAAATAATATGACTACTTAAGTACATATTATTATAATGTTCATTTGAAATGTTTATAGGTCAAAAACTTCACGGCAAATAATGCCCAACGGACAAAATCAAAAACCTGCATTTGTGTCTAATCCAATTGACACACACCAATAAATATCAAAAATCTAATATACATACAATATCTATATGTTCATTTGTTTTTAAATGTCCTAAAACGTTCATTTTTGTCACATTATAGCACTATCGTTTATCGATATATACCATTTAGTAATGTGCCATTAAAATATTGGGCTTTAAGTATGTATGCTGCCAAAACACTGATTGCTTTTTAAAAAATGTTTAATAAATTTTAATTTTAAGACAGCGGTTGTGAAATAATCGGTTTAATGTTTTAAATTTTAAAATAAATGATCTTTCTTGTTTGTTAATAGTTATACCGATACAAGCTATTATGTAAAAGCATAATTGATCAAATTATATTTTTCGTTTTTTTTTTCAATCATTATTGTGATATTTTATTTTGTGAAATTTGCTATATACATATTATTAAGTTTTGTTTGTAATTAATTCAATATATGATTAAATAATACTTTTGCTCTAGTCAAATATATATATATATATATAATATTTAAATGCATTCTATTAAATTATTTATGAAATAAAGTTTAAATAAAATATTAGTCTAGAGTGACCAGACGTCCCGTTTAAAACGGAATTGTCTTTTTTTTGATCATCACTTCCCGTTGTCCCGACAAACTTCAAATGGGACGATTTTTATCCCGTTTTTAGAAGATTGTCCCATTTTAATCCTGTTATTGCCATATTTATTTATTTATTTATTTATTTATTTTTATTTATTAATTAATTTACGGAATAAAAGTTCCTTATTTAGTACAGTACACAATAATAATTCGGTAAAATAAGATAGCTAACATATACAAGGGGCGATGGCCTAAAATACAGCAGAATTACAGGTACAGTGAATATAAAATAAAATAATTAGGACACAAGTAAAATTACATACAATAAATGTACAAAAATAACACAATTTAAGGTAAACTGAGAAAGGAGGGGTCCTCGTTAGCCAACCGCATCATGCGGTCAATTGGTTTGTTTTTACCATAATTGGTACAATGGAGAGGTACAGTAAAAGGAATTCGAGACCTTGTGGCCCGATGTGGAACTTTAAAGTTTACTTGGACGAGCAGTGAAGGGGCATTTAATGAACCATCGATTAACTTTTTTAAAAAGACCAGATTAGCTTTAACGCGCCTATCTGCTAAAGATGTAAGGCTAAGTGCGCGCAATACTGGAGTATATTCATGAGGAGGATGGACAATTTTTAGCATGTAAGCTGCAGACGACAGAAAGCGCCTTTGTACTCGCTCTAAGTGGCAAGAATCAATTACCACAAATGGGTCCCAGAGCACAGACGCATACTCTAGCATGCTTCGGACTAAAGAGCAGTAGACAGTCTTGAGAGATCCAGACAGCTTGAACTCATTCATGGTGCGCATTACGAAGCCAAGCGATTTGAGGGCTCGGCAGCAGATGGAGTCAATGTGAGGGCGGAAGTTCAGGTCGGCAGTGAAAAGAACGCCCAAGTCGCTATTGCTTGTAACTCTATCAATCACTGAACCATTGATAGTGTAAGAATAATCGATTGCCAACCGGCGCCTGGTGAAGGACATAGCTTTGCATTTATTAGTATTAAATTGGAGGCCAAGAGTGCTAAACCATAAGCTAATGGAATCTAACTCATTCTGAAGGGTGAGATAGTCAGCTTCAGATTCGATTTTTCGGAAAAGTTTCAGGTCGTCAGCGAACATAAGGAATCATATTATTTATTATATAAGTTATTATAATGCTTGTAAATAAAATATATATGTATTTAAGTATAGCTCTATTGTATTTCCTGCCAGGTGCCCAAGTTTAAGGTTATTGGTTAACTTATTTAAGAAAAATTCAAAAATTTATCGTTAGATTAATATTTAATATACTTTTGAAATACTAGGAACATAGGCGTAAACTGGAGGGAGGGCAAGAGGGGACAACTGCCCCTCCAGATATTATACTGAGGGGGCAATAGTATCGTTTTGCCCCCCCTTTAAAATTTATAACTTATAATTCAATTTTTATTTTATCATAGAAAAATTAAACAGCATAATGAAATGTATAATAATTAATAATAATATATTAATCGTTTTAATTTCTTGAGTGCCTCAGTTTATTATTTATTAATAGTATCATTATAAACCGAGCGCCTTCAAATTGTAATACGAGGAATTACAGCATACATGGCGGGTTATTAGTTATTACAACAATAGCACAATGCGAACTAAGATTATTATCGTATTTATTTTTACCATTTATAAGTGTAAAGGCCCATAGTACCAGTTTTTTAGTTTTACTACTGCTTGCCCCCCTCCCCCCCACAGGATTGACCACAAGTTACGCCACTGATTAGTAACTAAGAAGTATTAAAAGTATTCTGTTTGATGATTAGAATAATGATGGATAAGAATTTGTCACTGTGTGTGATGTCCGAGAGCGGTGCAAACGGGTTACTTGCCCAGGCCCCAGGGCCTCACGTATATTGTATAACAATTACATTGATACCTATAGGCAGGGGCAAGCCCACAGGAATTTAAATGGGGAGCTAAGAGTATGACATAACTAAGGATCTATAGTGACATATATTTTAAGATCTAAAGTGGTGCTAAAAACTGAAATTGTAATCTGGTGTAGATAGGTTAACAATTTTGATGAAAGGGCTCTAATTTGTAGTTATGACTTATGCTACTATTATAGGAAATGTATTTAAAGTTTTAAAGACTAAAACTAGTATATATATTCATCAGAGACGGATTTACACAATTGCCGCTCCTAGGCAAATTTTTTTTTTGTCGCCCTATTAAATTTATCAACGAGAAAACGTATTTTAAAATACTTATTTAACTACATAAAAATAAATCATAAAGACTGATACTAAACAATAATTAATGGCGATTTTGTTAATAAACTGTTCTATACAAGTAAATAGTATATCAATACAATATTTATTAAATATAATTATAATACATCACCATTTTTTTGAATAAATTACTCTGCCAAATAAATATAATTATAATATAGATAATATAATTAAGTTCCTTCAAAAAATTAATATGTCTCATCAAATTTAAATTTTAGTAGGTATTATAAAAAACAAAAGCAACTAATCAAACTTAAAAATTTGTACTTATTATTATACAACATATAAAAATAATGTAAAAAAATGAACTATTTCATTTGTTTGCATCTTGCTTTTTTTCCACAAAATGTTGAATTATGTCTTCAAATTGTATTTCTTGTGTCATTTTTATAAATTATTTCCAATAGTTTTAATGCAGTGAATTTTTCTTCATTATACTTGGAAATTAAAAGAGATCGAAAATGTAATAGTTCATGCTCAAACTCATCATAATCTATATCAGTTTTATAAATTTGGCAATGTTTTTTAGCTTTTTCTGATATTTCATTTTGCTTCATGTTTTTAAGTGTGTTTATAAAAGAAAACGGTTCACAAAAATATTTATAGGCTTCATGTCTTTTTTAGAGCTCATTATTTAATTTATCTATTATTGTTAAATATGTATTGATTCTAAAATGATTTCTTCCTGTTAACTGAAC
Organism: Sipha flava; assembly: GCF_003268045.1. Taxonomy (NCBI): domain Eukaryota; kingdom Metazoa; phylum Arthropoda; class Insecta; order Hemiptera; family Aphididae; genus Sipha; species Sipha flava. Next base: position 672,278 of record NW_020272000.1, read on the forward strand.
ATCATCTTGTTTTAATTCATCATATGGGATTGTTCTTTTCTTTTTACTTGAAATTTGAAATTGTTGTTTTATATTCTTTGATTTGAGCTCATAAAATTGCCTTTTTCTCAAATTCATCAAAATTATCTCTTTGAGATACTATTAAATTTATTAGTGAATCGCTCAACTCCAAAACTACTGTAATATCTATTTCAACACTTTGAAGTTTTTTACTTACAATACTTAATCTGTTTAATATAAATCCCCAAAATATAACCATAAACGTTGTTTCGAGTTTTTCAAACTTTTTGCGCAATCCAGAGGCTTCGTTTTGAGTTTCAGCTGGTTCACTTTGGTCATTTTCAAGTAAACTTAAAGTTTTTATTATCTTATCCCACCAACCATTTAAACTCACACAAGCATCATCTTTCGATGACCATCGAGTTCCTGAAAGACGTTTAGTATTTTTGATTCAGACTTTAAATTAAACATTAAAACTTTCCAACTGTGAGTAGACCCGGAAAAAAATGTAAAATGTATAAAAATGTTGAACATGAAGAAAAAATTGAGCAGCTTTATTAGAACATTGTACAGCATGAGTACCAACTAAATTTAATGAATGCGCCATGCACATGGTATATGTACAAAAAAGGGATTTAATTTTTTTATTTTTGCCTGTAATCCGTTATAACGTCCAGACATATTATTAGCAGTATCGTAAGCCTAGCCTCTGCAATCATTTATACCAATATCAAGGCTTTCCAACGTGTCAAAACGCCTTTTTTTCATATCGTTAGCTTTATGTTCACAATTAGGTATAAATTGAATAAAACGCTCAAGAGGAATACCTTCATACACATATCGTACAATAAACAGTGGCGGCTGGTGGGTTTTTAATGAAGTAGTGCACATCCAAAAAAAAAAAAATAACCAATATAATATATATATATATATATATATTATAAATTGTAATAAATAATTGTTTTCAAATTTTAGTTATTTACCAATTACTTTTTCTTTTGCTTATACCTATTTTTACAAATATAATAATAATAAATACATAATAATAATAATAATACATTTTCAAGTAAAAATACTATGATAAATTAGATACAAATTATTATATTTCAGGTACACAAAATTTAATACAATTTGAATGATTTTATTCAATATATAACGATTATGACTTATTTTTTCACTGTATTGTTTGATATTCAACCGATACGCACTAGAAAGTTGTTGCCTTATGTCTTGTTTTCCTAATAGTTTTAAATTTAATTGAGAATTTATGTGTGTCATTGATTTTTCGTGTGTTTTAATTTTAGAATTTAAATGAATTAAATCGTTTATTCCATTCTGTACTCAAGCGGCATCATTAGATTTTTGACCAAAAAGTAGACAGGGAAAACAATACAAACGATTTGTTTCTGAACAACCACAAATTCAGTCATGGGTTTTATATATATCATTTTTAAATTGTCTTACATAATCTTTCGTTTTACATTTAGTTAGGTATTTGTTTAATATTTAAATCTGAAGTAGGCCTACCTGTATGGTAGGTTTGACTAATAGCTTTTTTTTTCTCTTGCTGCTTTTTTATATTGTGCTCCACTCAATCTCTTTCTATGCATTTTTAAACCGATAAAAATCAAATTTTAACGGTGAAAATATTTACCTATAAGACACCGTGTAGGGAATAAAAAATCGTCAAGTGTTTTATTTAATGGGCTTGTAAAAATTAATTAATCAAGAATTTGGAATTCCAAATAAGAACTAATACATACGAATATTCATAAAAATAAAATTCAGTTTTGCAAGCCTATAGCACTAATTTATCGCTATAATATTATTATAGTGTTAATAAAATTAGTGTTTAATCACCAGTAATTTAAGTAATATACTAATATCTGAATATTAAGTCTATCCGCCTTCAATGTTGCGTTGAAAATAATCGGATGTCTAATCAAAATAAACCTATTCTTTACTCGGCCCTCTATTTCATAGTCACGAAGAAAAATAAACAATTATTATAATAATTTTATCTTTCGGATAGAAAAAGTTTTATTTTTGTACACACAGTACGTAGTACCATTGATTATAAATACTATTTATAATCAATGGTAGTACGTACGAGTATATTATATACAAATATTCACAGTGACTTGTTTATAATTAGACTATCGTTCTAATACGAACCGATCGTCACCCGTATTCGTATAAAATATATCATATTATATTATGTATGTATTGTCCGTGTAGTGTGTACGCCGTGCGATCGAACGACCCACGAGCGATTATTAATAAATTTTACTACTTAAAAAAACAAAATAACGAAATATGTTATCTATGGTTAGTATTTATTTAATAGATACACATTTCGGCAATCGTTCGATAATTTACTTGAACGTTTATTGTTATGTATTATAAAATAAAGAAGATATTATATTAACAAGAATATTATGTTATAAGTACTTAAATATTAAACATTTTTATTTGACATTCTTCAGAGTAATCACCGTACATTAGAAAATCAAAAAAATAACCTAGAGTATTCTCAATAAAATATTGGCCTGTAATTGCTGCCCCCTAAAAATTTGCCGCCTTAGGCAACTGCCTACTTTGCCTGACGCTAAATCCACCACTGATATTGATTTAATCAGTTAACTTCACGTAAATAAATATAATGAACTCAGAATTAAGTCTATTTTAGTATTGCTAAAAAAATATTTGAAGTATTATTTACATGAAAGAGACGGTAAAAAAAGGATAAGAAGACAAAGAAACCCAGTTGATCGATGTAATAACCAGACTTGAAAGAGATAGGCCATAAATAATGTAACCTTTGAGTTGACTTACTACAGAAATGGGTGTCAAGCAGTGGTGGTTTTGGGGGTGAGGCAAGTGAGGCACCGCCTCACTTGTAATTTTTACGAAAATAAAAAATATTTGGTTATTTATATTGGTATTTTGTACTATTTTTAAATTTAAAATTTTAATCGTATAATTTAATTTTTAATTATAATTAATTAATTTATATTTATTTATTTTAGATATATATATATATATATATAACAAGAATATTGAATATTATTTTTTTGTACAGAAATTGTGCGAACGCGAGAA
>NW_020272000.1:680379-754071 GCF_003268045.1 Sipha flava
TGTCAAGACCTCTTAAAGGCATCAATGGTTCTTAATAGACCGGTAAGCCGAGAAGAAGAAAAGGTGGCAAAGTTTAAGTTCAACTAGGTGTGAGTAAGCATTTAAGTTAATCCTGCTTATAATATGATTATTGTATATGTTTTTTAGAATAAAGTGTATAGCCTAATTATATAGGCATAGATCAAATGTACTTTAAATTAAATACATTTAATCTATGGTACAGGTCTATAGCCTTCAAGATCCTATAAATAATGTCAAAATTAAATAATATTTTTAGTTTGCAATTTTTTCACTGATTTTGTTTTATTGAGAAACCCAGTATACAAACTTCTTGTTTATTCCATTGTTGGTCATTATTTTTATTATACAATTTGGAAGAATTATCATGTCTTAAGTACATTTTGAAGTATTTTAATGTCTCAAACATCAATCTGTTTACACTTACAATCTCTTCAGTTACTCATGTTTTTTCCATGCACTGTTCATAATAATATAATTTATATAATTATATACATACTTACATGGTATTATAAAATTATACTTTTTAATACATATAAAAGAGGAAAATGGTTTCTATGATTATGAATAAAAAGTAAAAATCTTGTTAAAATATTTAATTAAAAAGTGTTTATTGTCGTAAAAAATTAAATATATATACAAACAATTAGTACATGATTTTTATACTTATATAATTTTTTATTAAATAATTGAAGCAAATATATCTTGATTATTAATATTTTTGCTTTGACATTCTGAATTCAGCGGTTTATTTATTATTTTCCTATCTAAACACAACCAGTTTTGTTTATCAACCTGTTTCCAAAGTGTTACAAAATAATTATCCATTGAAACAGCCAATATGTTTCCAAAACATGACCAACTTATTTTCTGTTTTTGTTTTTCAGTAGCATCAATCTCAGTTTGTGTCCAATCGCAACAATCATCACTTCCCCATATTACTACTCTACCGTCAGATGTACAGCTGGCAATTATATATTTTTGCAACCCAGGAGTTGGACACCAACTTACATCTTTAATAGTGGCCAACTGATTGTCTGTTTTATGTAGAACATTCCACGTACACTTTTGATACTGCCATATTTTAATCTTGCAATCATTTCCTCCACTGACTAATGACAAATGATTATTTATTAATTGAGATGACCAACTGATACTATTAACACCATTTATATGTGCGTTAGGAATTTTTGATACAGACCAATCTTCATTATTTTGAGTATGTATTGAAATAGTACCATCAGCACTAGAACAGGCAATTATAGCACCAGATTTATGGGGCGCCCAATCTATAGACGTAGTAGATGATTTATGTCCATCATATTTATAAACAATTTCCCATTCGTTAATTTTGTTAGTTTTATGTAGGATTAATTTACTATCAGATCCACATGAAGCTAAAAATCCATACTTCGGGTGGGAAAACTTAACTTGCCATACAGGGCCAACATGTTCTCGCAATTCTTTCGAAGAGCTTTGATTTGATTTAACAGTATCAATGATTTGAATAACTCCATCAGCAGAACTAGTACATACATATCTATCATAGTAATCAATGTCAGATGAAAGAATTTGTCGCTTATGCACACTCTCAAACGTAGTTTTTATGGATAACATGATATTGACACTGAATTAATTCTTTGATCGTATAATTATTCAAATTAATCAAAAAGCAATATTACACATCGACTTTAACGGTAAAATATTACATATTACAATTTCAGTACTTTTTATCTCTGTTATTAAGAAACTACGAATCGCACGATAATAAATTCTTAGGTTATACCATAGAGTAATAAAATAATGGATTTGTTAAAATATTGTCATATTCTGTGGTATAACCATCGAGGTATATAAACTATAGTTTATATACCTCAATGGGTATAACTAGGACCCTGTAAAAATAACCTCTACAGTGCTCATCGAACTCTATATGATAACTGCAATGCTCACCAGCAGTGTTGCCCGAGAGAGAATGTTAGAACACATACTAATGGAGTTACTTTGTCTTGCACATGGCGCTAATATATTTTACCCCGATATTATTTTAGTTTTGTTCTTAAAACTTTTAAGTTAAAAGTTAGGGTTTTAATTCATAACTCAAGCATATGAATTAACAACTTCATTTATAGTAAAATAATATTTATTAAAATAAAAACAAAGTGTTTATAATATTATTCATAATTAAAATAAAAGTGTACTGACGCAACTTACCTGAAGCGATTTCTACAACTTACCTTAGATTGTACTTACTATTTTCCTAACTTAAGTTTATATTTTAGATTTATAATTTAAAAAATATTAATACTCTAAACAAAACAACAGTAAAAAAAATGTTCAATAAATTTTTGTTATACTTGATCGCCAAAATGTCCTAAAATAAATATTTTTTTTAAAGATACTATGAGACATTGTAGATGCTGTAACTATATTCATAACCTTGGAGTTATATGATCTGTTATTTTAACTAATGTAACTTATGTTGGGTTGACTTCAGTCAGATATTTTTCCTTTAATAACAATAAATTTTTTTTATTATTTTTATTTTTTAAGAGATAATATACAATCTATACAAATATGCACAATAAGTATATGTGAAAAGAGAAGTTATACATGAATAGACTTGATTTAGAAATCACCCTATGGTAACCCTATAAACTTGAAAAGATTGGAGGGTGGGAGTAAGAAGGCAGGAAATTTATTAAGCGGTAGATAAGGTGCACATTTTTTTTTTTTAATTTAAGAGGTCTCTGCACCATCTTCTTTTTAGTCTCCTACGAGGATTTTCCGGGAGCGTTAAGGAATTTAGGCTTTGAATCAGTGGATTTTCGTGATTGTTTAGGCGTGAGAAGAATCGTTTGTAAAAGATTACAGATTCTTCTTCTATAGATTTCATACGAAGATCGTTATGAAGGGTAAGATTAGATATGTAGGGTTGGGCGTTTGTGATTTTTCTTAGTGTTATATTTTGATAGGCTTGAATTTTGTTTAGGTTCGTTTTTTTGGCTGTACCCCAAAACTGTAGTCCGTATGAGCAAATTGGATTTATCAGTGATTTGTATATTAATAATTCAGTTTTTAAACTTGAACATTTATTATTTGTAATTAAATTTTTAAGTGAACGGGAGCGAGAGTTTAAAATTAATAAATAATAATAAAAATAATTAATTAAATAAAGTAAATCTAAAAATTAAAAAAAAAATTAAGAAGCTCAATTAAGATTTAAAGATAATTTTTAAACAAATATCAAAAATCGATTTCCACATTAACCTAGAAAAAAGGTTGATCCACTCAAATCTTTTTACAGAATTTAATTATGATGATTTTAAGTATGCGTAATGTTGTCAGGCTTTTAGGTCTACAATGTGAAATAAATACGCTGCTTCCAACCGCCTTAATAATGTTATTTATATTATCTCATCTTTAGTGAAGTATACGGAGCATATACGGAGAAACTATTACTGATTACGAGTGATTAGGTATATTGAATAACGCACGAATGTAAAAAAAAAATAAAGTTAACCTTTAAAATAAATGTACTTAACATAAAAAAAAACTGCGTAAATATGCTATAAATAACAATTAAACTGCCAACATTTGTCAAATATGCATTTTGCACAGAAAACGGAAAAATATACGAAAATATGCAATTAAAATGTTTGTATTTCAATTTGTTATGACTTAAACCCATCGAGATGAAGAATACACTGGATCGCGTACTTGTAAACAGAAATTTTGCGGCGCTGATAATAATCATCTCCACCACCGTACGGCAAAAACTTTAATTTTATACATTTTGTAGTAACGTTTTATTGACTTTTTTTCGGTTTAATTAGTGATTTTTAATGTTATACGACCATATTTAAAATAGCGAATCAACTGTTTATTTCATTAGACTTGTTGATCATTTATTTGATATACTTAACTCCCGAATTCCTTTTTCCAAAGGGTTTAAAAGTCCAATAAGTTCTGGAAACATCAACACAATCAAAGTTATATTCGACGAAACGTCAAGTTATTTTAAAAGTTTAAAAATACAAGATGTTCCAATTATTTTAGGTGGTAGAAAAATGTATGTACTTGGTTTTATTATTACTATGGAAAGTACTTTAAATGTAGTATATAATTTACTAAATAAATATCAAAGCCCATTAAAATTTGTATTGATTTATAAAATGTCCCAAAATCATTTAGAACTTTTTTTTAGTTGCATATGTGCAAGAGGTGGCTCAAATAACAATCCAAATTTCAGTAAAATTCAAAAATAATCTTAGGCAGTTATTATTCACAAACAATATAACTGTTGAATCTGGAAATTTTTCAAACTTCAATTACTCTGAAGGTGTTTATTTCAATATCTTGTCATGTACTTTGTAGTTTTTTACTTGATCTTAATAAATAAATATAAAAATATGATTTATTTTATTGTTATTTCAATTTCCATTAAATAAGTACAAAAAAAATCATCTTTAAAACAATAAAAAAAGTGAAATATTTGTACATTTCCCGTGTACGGCATACGCACCAATATGTTTCTTGCCGTACGGTGGTGGGGATAGACGGACCGACCCGATCAACAAATTACGTTGAAGACGAGTCACGCGTCTGGCGCATGACAATATTTTACCCATGGAAGTCGAATTTTGAAAAATCGATATAAAATTAGATTATGAAACCTTTGTTTTTATATGATTATGAAACCTTTGTTTTTATATAAAAACTAATCGATACTAAATATCGTAACAATTATTTACGCAAAAAAAAAAAAAAAATTGCTCCACGTGGAGCTCCATGGATGATGAATTTTGTAGTTCCTATTGGCTGTAATTAATAGACAGATTATTATCTCTAACAATAACTATTTTAGATTTTATCATAGTTTATTTGTTATTTTCTTGGATATATGTATATAATATATTTATTTATAGATCAATGCTTTGAAAAATATCACACTATAAATAACTATTGGTTATAAATTATATATCACAATAGTTACTTTAGTATTATTTAAAATTGTAATAAATAAATTAATTTGTAAACTTTATTATTTATTTTTAATAAAGAAAATAAATATGAAGGTAAGATAATATTAAGTTTTAATTTTTACGTAAAAAATAGTGATCGGCTTTGTTTTTTGGTATTTTTGGTCATGTTTTGACGAGTGAAAAAAGTATCAAAAATAAAATAACGAAAATATTTTTTTTTTTTAAACAAAATTTAAGATTTAAAATATTTTATTTTCAAAAAATTATAAAAGTTTACTTGAACGTGGAAATGTAATAATTTAGTGAAAAGTGGTAAAAACTGCTCGTCCTTAGGGAAAAAATTGACCGTACATATTCCGTCTGCGTTGTATAAAGATACATCACGCGTCTCACGCGTGATTCGTCTCGATGTGTTAAATCGACGCCGCCCAACGGCTTGTTTTATTTATGTGTGTGAATATTAGGAGTACGTGCTCCAGTATATTCTTTATCTCGATGCTTAAAAAAAATATATATTTTTAATCTTATCTTTTTATTCTGCAACCATTATTAAGCAATACGCAAATGCAACATCCCAAACGTCCCAAACCCTAATTATAACACATAATATAACTTTTTAAACAAAGGTTACAAATAACTACAAAAATTCACCATAGTCTCACCATAAGTTTTAACTCTACAGTGCACACTATTTTAATTTTTTTTAGAACTTTGAAAACATATAACAAAACATTAATGGAAGCATGTTAATAAATTTTGTATACATATACATGTACATTATTTAGGTTATATTTGTATGTTATCAAATTTAAATATAATAATTAATATATTGAATTATATTATTTAGCATGTATTTAATATTCAAAGCAATATTATTAATATAAATAGTATTTATACTTAGGAAATTTGAATCGTATTAATTGAATAGTGTTACTGATAGTAATTCTGCATTTAACGGTAAAAAGCAACTTGAGACATTCTATAGAAACTTTGGAATTTATCCTCATTGATGGTTAATTAAAAACTGGTACAAGCCCGAGTGTGAAGGTTAGGTTAGGTTTACACGTTACCAGTCAGCGTACAAGTCAAAATCACCAGTAATTGAGTGCCAGAGACTGGCAACGTCTAAACATAATCTGCCAGCAACTGGAAAAAGCCAGTTGGCACTAACGTGCCAGCAAAACAAATATTTCTGTTTTGCTGGCGTGAAAGCTTCTCCCTCCACTACATCGCCACAACGAAAGCAGTTAACTGGCATAGTGTAAACACAACAGTCACGCGCCGACTACTGGATTATAACAGTAATATAATATTTTATTTATCAATGATAACAGTACATCGTACACGTATGTACGTGAAACTACTGAAACTGTGAAAAGTGAACTTCATAACTATATTAAAATATTATAAAACAATGTTTATAATTTATACAAGACGTGATAAGGTGTACACTACACCTCGGTACTCGAATTGATAAAACACTACAACCACTGGTTAGCACGGGCGTAACACGTTTCCACCAAAAGTAGATCTTTTCCTTTTCTACCAATACACGTTTGCACCAAAAGTGTATCTTTATCTTTTCCACCAATATCCGTTTCCACAAAATATTATAAAATACCTATACTTTTCATGAGTTTTACGGATTGATGTAAAATATATATATATAAATATGCACACAATATAATCAATGCATATTTTACATTTATTGTATTTAATTATATATTAAACCGTTGTCGTACTTTGCATGTACTTTTATGTCCATTAACCATTATAATATCTAAATAAATGAAAATACTTTTACAAATGTTTTGACTAATTCAACTTTATCTGAATTAAGACACGAAAATGAAAGTAATGTTTTGACTAATAATCTTGAAAGTAATGAGAATATTTTTGAAGAGCTTCATAAATGGAGTATTGAATATAAAATTAATCATAATGCTCTGAAAAGTCTATTAACTACTCTCAAAAAAACTGATACATTTAAAAATCTACCCAAAGATCCTAGAACATTTTTAATGACACCCAAAATTACATTAATGCGCACTGTAATTCCAGGGCTATATCATCATTTTGGGATATTAAATAGTTTAAACAATGTATTTAAAAATCAAGTCTCTATTCCTTTGGTAATTAAGGTGGCGATTAATATTGATGGACTTTCTTTAAGTAAATCTTCTAGCAGTCAACTTTATCCAATCTTGGCCACTGTTAAAAATTGTAAGGAATTAAATAATATTGTTTTCCCAATTGGTATTTACCATGGCAATGAAAAGCCATCTTGTTTTTACAATTTCTTAGAGGATTTTGTATCTGAAGCTATTGACTTATATGGAAAAGACATTAATGTATGTGGTAAAACAACCCGTTTTGAAATTCAAATGCTATTATTTGATGCAGTGGCTAAAGCTAATGTATTACAGATAAAAGGTCATTCTGGTTATTACTCATGTTTTAAGTGCAAAGCTGAAAGTGAATATTTAAATGGTAAAATGTGTTTCCCGGATGTTAATTTTACTGAAAGGACTGATGATGATTTTATAAATCAAACTGATGAAAACCACCATATTGATATTGGTCAATCTGTTCTTACTAGAATCCCTGGCTTAAATTTAGTATCAGTTGTTCCTCTAGATTATATGCATCTTATTCTATTTGGTGTAATGAAAAAATTGTTGGTGGGGACCTGAATTTTTGGAAAACCCCTCATAAATTACCTTCTAGATATATTAATGAAATGTCTATACAATTAATATCGTTTAGATAATATATACCATGTGAGTTTTCTAGAAAGCCTCGATCATTAAAGGATGCAAAACGCTTTAAAACAACTGAATTTCGAATAATCATTTTATATTTAGGACCAATAGTTCTTAAAGGTGCACTAGATACAGTTAAATATGATCACTTTATTACCCTTCACTATGCTATTTCTATTTTATTAAGTAATAAAGCATTTGATTGTCAATATGTTGATTATGCTGAACAATTGTTGAAACATTTTGTTGATAGTTGTCGTTTAATTTATAATGAAGAATTTATGATACACAATATCCATAATCTTTTACATATTAGTAATGATGTTAGAAAATTTGGGCCATTAGACATGTTTAGTAATTTTCCATTTGAAAATTTCATTGGTCAATTGAACAAACTTTTTAGAAAGTCTTCAGATGTACTACCACAAATAGTACGTAGACTTTCTGATACATAAAGTGTATCTTATGATTGTTTAAATAAGAATAACATACAATTTTTAACTACATCAGACTTTCAATTATCCAAAATAAAACAAAAAGATGAAATTTTGACTCAATGCTGTTATGGTTCTCAATATGAAGAGTTGATATTTCCTACATACAAATAAGGACTAAAAATAAATAATCGATGTTGCAAATTGAAGTGTAATACAATCATAGAAATATTTAATTTTAGTTACCATTCTCAATCTAAACTACTTATTGTCATTGGAAAAAAAGTACCTAAATGTCACGGATTTTTATGAAAAGCCTAATTTTTCATCTTTAATTGGAGTACATTTTGTGTCTGAATTAAACCAAGAGAATGAATTCTGGCCTATTACTGATATTTTAACTAAACTAGTTAGATTACCATTTAATAAAAATGGAAATGTAGTATTTCCTTTGCTACACATTTAAGTTATAATTATCTGTCATACCTATTGTAAATATTTTCTATTATATTCTTGTTTCATAGATTGTATATAATTTGTTGTGGATACTCTTGGTTGGTATGTTGTTAAATTTTTGGAAGAAAACAGTGTAGAAGCAGTTCCATGTAATTGATTCAAAGATAATAATAATTGTTTTTGGCCTTCATACAGCAAAGCAAGAACAGCTGAAGTTATTAAACAAAGAGAAACTCCATCAAAATTGTGGAAATTATATAAATTAAAAATTCTATCAAAAAAAAAAGAAAATTGGTGATTATTTTGTAGCTATGAATAAAGCTAATCATGCTCAATATGAATCTGACCTTTCATCAGGAACTGAAAACATTTCAAAAAATACTTCATTGCCTTTTAAACGAATCAGAAAACCAAATGTTAAGTTTGATGATGAAGTTAGTTCCAATGATAGCTCAGAAGAATGTGAAAATAAAAAAATTAGATTATCATCATTTCCAACATTTTCTCAATTTGGTATTTCAAATTATATTTTTTTTAAAACCAAGTAATAATAATTTACTAATAATTATATTTACTATTTTAGGTAATTTCTCAAATAATAATAACTGCATACTTGACAAAGACTTAGATAATTTATCTGTATTAAGCGAACAAAATGTAGTAGATGTAAATATATTTAGTAAAATTTTTGATGTTAGTTTGTCAGATGATAATTTAAATGTTGGTAATCAAAGAATAATTGATACAATGGAAGAACTTCAAAAGTACATTGATTCAAGTAATAAAATTATTATTAAAACATAATGATTTAAACATTATATGATATATATATATAATTTTTATTATTTAATTCAGTAAATTTATCATCAATACATTTTAGTTTTATTTTATTTAAAAAAAATTATTAATTTTACAATATTATTATAAGGAACAGCTTATCTGGTATTGCAGTTTATAATTGATTCAATTATATTGTTAACACTCATGTGTCTTTAGTGTTTCCAATTAAAAATACCTCTTAAATCGTATTTTTCTGATTTTTAAATGGATTTTTTTAAAAATATTTAAATTATAAATACTTTTATTTCTTATTACTTAATGTTTCTATAATTGGCTTTTACCATTTTAAAATCAAAATTTGATACCTTTTACTCTTAAAATAAGAAAGGGTTTATTTTGAAAAGTTAAGATACACTAATGTCTAATACTCATCTTAGAGTCCATAAAGTCAAAAATTATTATTAGACAGAAAAACTGCTCGATTTTAAACTTATTGAACACTAAATAATAAATTTATGATGACATTATGATCTACAATAAATTTCACTTTTTTCCAAAGTTAAAATAATTCTATACTAGCTATTATGCATTTATACATATTTTAGTAATTATAATTAATGTACTAATGTTTTACAGAATTTGAAAATTAAATAATTCTTTATTGAATCAGCAAAATTACATGCAACAATCGTTACTTCGAAGTATCATTTTTTTTTTGTATATTTTTAGTACACTTATGTTATGCAGGAATTCAACATTTGTAGTGTATAACAATTTTCTTAGGAAAGTATAGGACTGAGAATTAACACGGAAAAAACAAAGTACATGACAATGACTAGAAAAGTAGGAACTCTAAGAGACATAACTATAGATAATAGCCAAATAGAGCAGATAAAAGATTTTAAATATATAGGAGTGACATTAGACAAGCAAAATAACATGCATGGAGAAATAAACATAAGACTGGCCACGGCAAACAGATGCTACTTTGCACTAGCAAACCTATTTAGATCAAAATTAATATAAAAAAAAAAACAAAAGAAAAACTATATATCAGCTATGTGAGACCAGTCCTTTCGTATGCATGTGCCACTTGGGCAACAACGAAAGGTGATGAAGAGAAGCTGCTAAGATTCGAAAGAAAGATACTAAGGAAAATACATGGCCCAATATATAGTTAGGAAGAACAAAAATCGAAAATAAGATCAAACAATGAATTAAGGGCACTGTTTAAAAGAGAAAACGTAGTTCAGTTCGTTAAGAGCACGAGACTAGAATGGATGGGGCATGTTTGGCGAGCAGATGGGAGACTATTGAAGAGTCTTAAGCGAAGAAATGGAAGGAACGAGACCACGAGGGAGACCACGTCGAAGATGGATGGACAGTGTACGGGAGACAATGATGGAACTTATGCAATCGAGAGAAATAAACTGGGATATGGCAAAGGACAGAGGGAAATGGAAAGATTTAGTTTCAGCAGCAAAAAGCCTAAATGGCTTGTAAAGCTAAAAAAAAAAACATTTTTCTTTGAAATAAAACTAACTTTTCTGTTATAGTGGTTGTGAAATTTGCTTTTTTAGTTAAATATGACTTTAAATAATTTTACACATAATATGTCATATTATGATACAACTACAAGAGTCAAGAATAAACACTAATATGCACTTGCTAACTTAACCTTATCTTGTTTTAATATAAATTATTTGTTTTTTTTTATTAGTGCTTGAAAAATGGCTGACTGATACATCAAGATTACTTATAACAATGGGTCTGCACCAGAAAGTACAATTACAATATTTAGAAAATATTCAAAGTATGGTCAATAACATAAACACAGTACCAATTAATTCTTATGACAACACTAATAGATATAAAGAAGAAGATATTGCAATATACTATAGATTCCCAGCAACTTCTTTAGACATTTTAAATAAACTTGATGATGAAGTAAAAATTCTTAAATCAACTAAAATTTATGCATATAATGCGTTGGTAAGTTAAACATCCAAATTAAGTTTATTCATTATATATTTAAAAATTGAGTAACTAAATATGTGTATAGTGTGGTTAACCTAACTTAATTAATTTAAATACCTTTAAATATAAATTAAACTGTATAAGGCTTATTTAGGTTTTATTGAAGTACAATTAAATTTTGTATGCATTAATTATATATTATATTAGGTACTGAAATTCTAAATAAAGTGTTTAATCATATTGAAATGTACAAATTTCATATAAGCATAATAAAGTTTATTATTATAGGTTAAAACATATCACTTATTGGTGGATTGTCTCTGGGTGAACTTTTAAGGCGCATACTTAAAATAATTTTAACTGATGAAGTAGCGGAGCAATTTAGTTGGTTTGACAGACAAAAAAAATAAGTTTCGCAATTACAGGACTAGCTGATTTGATAGACAGTAATTTATTAACACTGTTGTAATAATTGATCTATTAAGTTCAAATTTATAAGTTCATAACACATTTTTCTGAGAATTTTAAATTAATGCTTTCCAAGTTATAAATTCAATTACTACAACGGCAAATTTTAGTTGAATTTACTAAATTTGTTAAGTTTTTGAGACGATTCTAGATTCTGAGATTAGCATAAATAGAAGTTTCATAATTTTTTTTTATCACTTTTGAGTAGAATTACTCGTCTTTATGTTTTGACTATAGAGACCTTATTTCATATTGTTATGAGATTGTATTTGAGTGTTGAAATATATACAATGGCCTTATTGGGCATTTGATAGTTTGCATTTTATTTTAAAATTGAATTATTTTTATTTAAGGTGCTGTTAAATTGAAATACAAAGATCAATCTGATAAAGACATTGAAATTATTGCTGGAACATGGATAGCAAAAGCTAAAGAACGTCAAAATAAACCTTCACAAACAGATCATCACGAATAATATATAATTCAAAATTTGTATGTAATGTAGTATACCTTCTTCAATGTAAAAGCAATTACATGTTTTTATACATTATTATTATACTATGTAAACTTATTGTTATTTTTACATATCTAAACTTGAGTTTATAAAAGTAATAACAAGCTTTTATATTTGTCTTTTTTTTATTATATGTGTATCTATTGTTATTTCTCACTTTAAAATGTAAAAGTTATTATAAATATATTTTTTTTTTTATATAATTATATTAATATGTGGGTAAGTATATACATATGTTTATACTTACTAGGATGATAATTTATGTGTTAAAAACAATGTTTCTTGAAAACTATAGATATTACATGAATAGTTTTCTATTTCCTATTGGATATTTAGTAAATTAATTTAATACATTCCATGAATATCTTGCGAACATTTCTTTAGATACCGTAAAATGGGGCAACTTTGATAATTTTTGTTTGTTTTTTTTTTTTTTTAAATTATTGTTAAAAGGGATAAACATTGCCTATCATAATCAATTCAGCTCAATTATAAGTTTTCCCACAATATACTAAAAAAGGAAAAAAAATTTGTTATTTTTATCACATACATTTTAAGTATTGAATGTACCTATCAATGTTCCACTTATTTTGGGGTAACATTGTTACCCATTATTTTTATACATTATATCAAATGGTTAGATGGTCAAACTATCAATGTTACCCGCAAAAAATTTTTCTGACTTATACTTTTTGAGTTATTCACAATTTACTTAGATTGGGTAACATTGATATAGGTTATTAAGCCATGCCTAGTAAATGAAAAGTAATATGGTTGATTTCATGATTCCAAGGGGGTGCTGGGCTAATATCAAGGTTACTGACCCCCCCCATGGACTGTGTTACTTATCTATTGAGCTAATGACTCAAGCAAAAAAATAATTTAACCAGGATATCCAAAATAAATAACCAATTATCTAGTACAAATAATTGTTTATTAACAAATAAATCATAACTTTTTAAATTACATTTCATAACACAAATTATATTATATTTTAATACTAATCAAGTCTTATCGTTCCTGTCAGACTTATTTATCATAATAGATTATTAACAAAAATATTTTATTAAAATAATATAACAATAACAAATTATAAAATTATTATAACAATAAAAAATAAAAAAAACTTATATTTGATAACTATTATTCAGTCTTGTTTTTTTTGTCAGACTAAATATTACCCACACAACATATATATATTTAATTAACTTTTATTTAACATTTTATATTAAACATTTAATATTTAATCAACATTGTTTTTTCATTCATAAATATTTAATAAACATTGAAAGTTGATTTTTTGAACCCATTTCTAATATTTATCTGATGTTGACAATAAACTTTCTTTTAAATTTAAATTCCAATATTTAATAAATATAAAAATTAAATATTTAAAAATATAATAGGATTTGTTTAACCACTATATAAAATACTTGAAATGTTATTAATACTAAAAGTAGGATTAGGTAAGTTTTAGAATTAAAATAACATATTAATAGAAACACCTTTATTTATTAGAATCTATTATAATAAATAAAAATTATATTGAATATACAGCTTAATAAACATACAAACTTGTATAATAAAAACAAATTTTAAACATAACAAATTATATTTTTAGAGCAGGATTTGATAAAAAAAAAAAATAATAATACTTTTTAATTTTTTTTTTTTTTGTCTGAAAAATGAATGTATGTGTTAATTTCAGAAAATTAAAAATAAAATAAATGGCAATAATTGACAATTTTAGTCTGCAGCTGCAGCATTTATGCCAAGTTTATCATTTTTTTTAATGTTAAATGGTGCTTGTGCTAAATGGTACTTGATTCTACTTTCCAATTCGTTTTGTGAAACATTCATAAATTTAGATTGACATTTTACAGCATCTGTAAAATAATAATAAATAAACTATAATACATGTATTTAAATGCGAAGATATAGCATTCAATTAATAATCTTACCAAAAATAACAGGACAAATAATAAGATCACAAAATTTATTTTTTCCTTTTTTCCCATTATAAGAAAATAGAGACAGTAAATTGTCAGTAAATAATTTCATCAGTATTCTTTTCATAGTACAATTAATATTATTACCGCCCAAATATGATAAATATTGAATCTATAAAAATGAAAGGAATACATGTTATAATATATATTAAATATTGTATAACTACTTTAAAAAATAGTTTAAAGTGAAAATAAGTTGATAACCACAATAATTTAATTAATTACTACAGTGAATTGATAATATTTCTTAAAATTTAAACCATATAATATATTATGTACCTAAAATGGGAGGGATATCAACAATAAGTTTCATGTTCTAGTATAAAGTTAAACCATTTGTAATTTAAATAATAATTTATAATTTTACAATAATATTTTAATTAAAAATAATGATATATTTTACCACTAAATACATACCAAACATTTTTTAAAATTAAAATTTGTTTTTATTCGATCTTCTATAATATTTAAATTATATAAGTCATCTATAGGAAAATTGCACTCTTCTAATTCATTAACATCATTTGTATCATCCTGTTTCTTAAAATTTCCATAATTTGATTCAATAGATTCCAATTTATTTAATATTTCATTTTGCTTTATTTCAATATGTTTTATATCAGTTTGTAAGTATATAATATTTCTCAATACGGCTTTTAGCATTTTTTGTGAACCTATAATAACAAATTAAAAGTTAGTTATTAGTTATTACTTATTATGTATAGTGATATAAACCAATTAAAACAATACAACATTTTTTTGTGACATTAGATGATGGTAGTTTATCATTATATAGAAATTAGAGGATTGCCCTTTTTGATCGTAAAATATTGATTTAATGTTTGTGTTTTACATGAAAAAAAAGTTGATGACAATTTAGATAAAAATTGAATCATAAAAACAATAACATTTAAATTTGATTAATGAATTAAGTTAAAATTGTCTAAACAAAATATTAAATTTAAATAATTTTTTTTCAAAAATGTGATTTGTCACATTTATCCAGTTCAATTTTATTTATTTTTATTCCAGTAATAAAATATATATTATATGAGTATTACACTTTTTAGAAATATACATACTTTTATCTTGACTCATATGAGTCACTGAAGAGTTAATAATTTCTGCTTTTGATGATGAAATAGGAGTATTTATTTTTGCCATATAACCATCTGCGCCATCTACAGTCATGTTCTCGTCTCCATCTGATAATAGTTTATCGAAAATTGTCAATTGTTTTACTGCCAAGTATAATAATAAAATTTACATTTATTGAATGGGTAATAAGTAAATATATATAATACATAAACCTATATATATATATATATATATATATGGGCTATATATCTAACCTGTTTTTTTAATAGATGTTGGCTTAGGACTTTTATCATAATAAGACAGTTTTCTTACTACTTCTGGAAAATGAAATTAAATGATAATATAAATACTTATATTTATAATATGTTTAATAAAATATCACCATATTATAATTTATGAATTTGAATTATTATTAAAATATATTGCCAATGTCATTTAATTTATTAAGGAAAACATTGTTTATAATACTATATTTTTTAAGATCACTGACATGAAAATATATATAGTTAAAATTTTTAAATATTTAATACATAATTTGTATTACTATTATAGTACATATAATTACTTGAAGCTGATGCTTTATGGGGAGATGGAGACCAACCATTAGGTTTGCTTTCAATAATTTGCTTACATTTTTTTGGAGAAGGTGACTGATATTGTGCATCAAGATTAATCATTTTAGTGTTTGGTTTGGTTAAGGTATTAATTGTTGTATTATTTTCAATAATTTCAGAACCTATAAATGTTTATAAATGTACAGATAATATACTGATACAAAAACCTTATCACAATATATTGAATAGGAAGGTATAAATAAATGAGTACATATATTACCTAAATAAATTGGACATGAACTTTCGATTAGCTTTATCATCATCATCAGAAAAGTCAGAAACAAACATTGCTTTTTTTGCTTTCTCTCTAGCTTTTATCAGGGATTCTAAATAATGAAGAATTATTCAAAATTACATTAAAATATGTTTACCAATTTACATTATTTATTATTAACATAAATTACCTATTCCTGAACACATCTCTCGAGCTTCTAGGAAATTATACTCCATTTCATTTGGTATACAGTGTTTTTCAACAAGTTTATGAAAATTTTTTGTATTTTTAGGCCATGCACATGTACTATTGTTTTTGCGAAACCAAAATTTAGGTACAGCCTCGACTGTGTTATCATCATAAAAATGCACAACTGAATATTTTGTTACATTCATTATTTATATTTATTAAAAGTATCTAAATCAAAACAAACCAAAATGTTAAATAGTATAGGTACCTACAAAATAACTTAACCTACTAATAATGTATCAAAAAATTAATGAACTTCTGACTAATATAATATACATCATAATATTAATATACATAGGTGTATACAAGGGTACATATTATATATTATATTGAAATTTGTAGGGAATTATTAATTTATACATACCAATATACTTATGTTTGGTAAATTAATTAATATTTAAAAATATTAATTAAGTAATAACATTTATCGGCAGGTAATTTCATTTTAATTTACAAAAATTACACCAAACTACTATCATTATTTTTTAATTAATAAAAACTTTTTCTTGGCAATCTTAATATTAGAACCTATACCTATCTACTTAGTAATCTCCTAACCTAACCTAACTTGTACAATGTACATAATATATATGATTAACTACTTAGAATATAAAGAAATAACAGCTAAAATTAATTAGTATCAGAATGCAGAATTGGAAAAGCAACTTTACCGGCCACCAGAGAATTATTTAAAATTAAATATTTTGAATACTCATTTTTCTCTATATCAATAGTAATAAGTGGTTCATAGAATTCATTCACAGTACCTATACCTAACTTTAAACTAATCACTTTTTTTTAAACAGACATTGACAATTTTAAAAATACTAAGACTACCATTAAAAGTAAATCCAATGTAACAATCTGATAGAGATTTAATATTTATTTTAATATTATTTTTAATAACAATTTTAAATTGAGGTCCAGTACATTCTTCAAGCAATGGGCCACTATTATGTTGCTTTAAATATTCAATAGAATTCACAGAAATATTAAGAATATTAGATTTACAGAAAGTCTGAAATTCATTATAACGATTCATAACCTGCTCCAGTGGTTTTTCATGTTTCCGTATCATTTTTTTTAAGGTTTTCATAAAATTTTCGAACGGAAAACATGAACAATTATCTAGAGGCCCATATTTGTAATAATCTTCAACAATATGTAGTAAACCATGTATATTAAGGGACACAATTCCCTACCATATAATTCTTCAAATTCATTAACAAAATATATAAGTAATTGTTCTACAAATTTAATAAGGTCTGGACTGCTATTTTGAGTTAAAAGAATCCGAAAACTAATATGTAAACAAACAAAATGTAAGTAACAATTATCATTAATAATACTTTTTAAAACTACTGGACCTGTATATAATAAAAACTGACGAAACTCTGTCGCCTTCCATCTAAGAACTTCATTGATACCCCTTGGAAGTCGAGAAAAATCACTGCATATTGAATGTTTTAAAAATAACATTTGTTTATTAATATCTATAACCTTTTTACTTTGAATTCTTACAGAAGTAGGAGCATTTTTTATGATACCAAGCCATAGTAAAATTAATTTTTTTTGTTACTCCCAAGCATACAAGATGCATGTAGTCAAGGCTAAAACTGTCAACGAGGTTTATTTCAGGTATTTCAGTAATAACGGGAATGTTATCTGTCATATGATATTCTTTATCTATTCTGTTAATAAAATCTAAGTGAGTTCTTTTGGTAAAATCAACACCAGGAAAACATACTCTATGTTCAGAATAAATGCCTTCAATTGTACATCGTGTGCACGAAAAAAAACCTGTATGACCTTTGGTCTTCAGAACAAAACTTTTAGCTGGTAAATCACAACAAAAAGTATCTACAATCACACGTTTTACATCATTTTTTGTTTGAAAACCATTTTTGTATAAATATTTCAGTTCATTAACCAAATCTAACAAGAAATCATTGCAGTTTAGAGGTTTATCTTTGCCCCGTATCTTTATCTTTTGCCGCGTATCGACTACGCCACGCAACAGAGGACGACCTTTGTCCGCGAGATAAACATGCGGAAATCGCCAAAGGTACAAACTAATAATACAAATAATAGTATTACTATCAGCAAAAACAAAACTAATATACAGGATGCTTGCCAAAACAGTCCTTCAAATAAGCCCGATTCAAACAGCATGAATAATGCTAGCCATTCAGCACAAACGAATAAACGTAATCTTTCCAGCTCCTCCAATTCAGCTTCCGAACCATCAACACCGAATCTAAATAAGAATATTATTTTAACAAAACATAAAAAAAAGATTTTTGTTACACGTAACAGATTCGAAGTATTTGCCCAAGACGATTCGTTTGAAACTAATACTAACGAAAATATACCTAACTCTCATCAAACTAATACTAATACTGATGCTGAAACTTTCACTAAACCTCCTCCACCTATATTTGTCAAAGGTGTCGAAGATTATCCCGAACTTTGTACGACCTTAATTGAACTAATTGGTGTAGACAATTTCATGTGCAAGTCTACAACTAACTCATTGAAAATTCAAACCACGGACCCTAGTGCGTACAGGGCATTAATACAATTCCTCAAAACAGAAAAAGCTGAATATCATACTTATCAATTGAATGAGGACAAACCACTACGGGTAGTTATTCGTAACCTTCACTCATCCACGCCTCTAACACTAATAAAAGAGGAGTTAGAAGTTCGGTGTTTTGAGGTAAGGCAAGTTACTAATGTTTTACACAAAGTCAATAAGAACCCCCTTCCACTATTCTTCATCGATCTTGAGCCAACACTGCAGTCTAAAGAAATTTTCCAACTTTCATCACTACTTCACTGTAAAATTAAAGTTGAAGAACCATATAAACCAAAACAAATCAGCCAATGTTTCAACTGCCAACAATACGGACACACCAGAGGATACTGTGGATACCATCCTCGTTGTGTTCGTTGTGGAGCGGATCACCAGTCATCTGCATGCCCGAATTCACGAGATGTCCCTCCGAAATGCGTCCACTGTTCCCAAAACCACCCAGCCAACTACAAAGGCTGCTCAATCTACAAAGAACTTCAACGTCGAAAGATACCCAGCGCACCAAGTAATCGAATAGATAATAATTATAAAACTAAGTCCACTAATGTACAAGGTAGCCACCCACCTATTCACGCTCACTCTAATCCACAAACGCAAACTTACGCTCAGGTTACGTCCAACATTCCTGCTAACGACACTTCACCTCCTATCAATGCAACTCATCCTCCTGATTTAAACAAATTAATGTCCAGTTTTCTAGATGAATTTAAAACATTAATTAATCCACTTATAGCTCTATTAACTAAAGTAATTTCCAAGCTCCTCGACAAATAATGGCCAATAATTATAATAATTCCGTCACTGACAACTCGCTCCTAATATTACAATTTAACGCTAATGGTCTCAAAAACCATGTCCATGAATTCGAATCTGTTCTTATCAACAAACGCATTGATATTGCCCTCATTTCCGAGACTCACTTCACAAAATACTCGTATATCCATATTCCTGGTTATACTTTAATTAAAACAAATCACCCGGATAACACGGCGCACGGTGGTGCTGCTATTTTTGTTAAATCCACTATAGAATTTTATCCCTTGCCTAGTTTTCCCCAAGATTTCCTCCAATCTTGTGCTATCAATTTAAAAATAAATAATACTCCAATCACTATTGCTGCTATATACTCACCCCCTAAACATATTGTTACGGACATAAAATTCTCTGACTACTTTAGCACATTCAATAACTACTTTATAATAGGCGGCGATTTTAATGCCAAACACCAGTCGTGGGGGTGCCGAGCGAATAACCCGCGAGGTGTCACCTTGTACAATTTTACCAATCTAAAAAAATTTAAAGTTCTAGCTCCTCCTGATCCAACGTATTGGCCTTCGTCTTCCCGGAAAAACCCTGACATTCTAGATATTTTTGTGACCAAAATTCCAAATAACTTATTTAGCACTACTAAAAATTTACTTGATTTAAATTCCGATCACTCATCAGTGCTCTTAACTCTCAATACTTCCCCTACTTATAAAGAATCTAATAAACTATTTAATAAATTCACAGACCATTCCAAGTTTACTGAACTAGTCGATAAAGAAATACATTTAAACATTAAACTAAAAACTCCCGACGATATAGATTTAGCGATCCACAACCTTACCAATGTTATACAAACTGCAGCCTGGTCAGCTACAAGTACTTTTCTAGCACCTCCCACATCAGATCCATTACCTGTGACAATACGTAACAAAATAGTTGAAAAACGGAGAGCTAGAGCTCTCTTCCAGCGCACTCGGCTCCCTTCCCATAAACTAAATTATAATAACCTGGCCAATTCCTTGAAAAAAATGCTAGCAAAAATTAAGGCAAATGTTTGGCAAAATCACTTAATGAAGCTTACTCCCAAAGATGGTAGTCTCTGGAGGGAAACCAAACAAATTCTTCGTTATAAATCACCAAATCTCCCTATTAAGAAATCAGATGGCAGCCTTGCCATTTCTGACTTCGAAAAAGCAGAACTCTTTAAGGAGCATTTTTCTCAAACTTTTCAACCTCACGCTGAGATAATTGACAATGAAAATATGAATACGGTAGAAACGTTTCTGAATGCTTCCCTTCCTCTAACTCTCCCTGTCAAGTCATTTACACCAAACGATGTTAAATATGCCATACTAAAATACTCACTAAACAAATCACCGGGCTATGATCGCATTACTGCGGAAGTAGCCAGATCCCTTCCAACTAGAGCTATCGTTCATATCACTCACATATTTAATGCTTCACTTAGACTTTCTTATTTTCCTCTACTTTGGAAATTCTCCACTATAATCTTGTTCCCTAAACCAAATAAACCGCAACATTCCATCGTCACATCGACCAATTAGCCTTCTCCCATTTTTCGCTAAAATACTTGAACGATTAATTCTGAAACGTATTATACCTATCATTACTCAAAAGAATATCCTTCCAAATACTCAATTCGGCTTTCGGGCGTCTCACTCAACCACACACCAAGTGCACAGAGTCGTAGATGCTATTTCGTATTCCCTGGAAAAAAAACTTTATTGCAACTGTGTGTTCCTAGACATCGCACAAGCCTTCGATAGGGTGTGGCACGATGGCCTTTTATATAAACTTAAGAAATTCCTTCCACCCACTTACTATTTACTTATCAAATCCTATCTAACGGATCGATTTTTTCAAGTTCGCCACGGTTCCGCTCTATCTGATCTAGCTTCTATAAATGCTGGTGTGCCTCAAGGTGGAATCCTATCTCCAATTCTCTATAACATCTTTGCATCTGATCAACCTATTACCCCCAACACATCTGTAGCTGACTTTGCTGATGACAAAGCACTAATATCCATTAACAAAAATCCAATCTTAGCGTCAATAAATCTTCAAACTCACCTTAATGCTATGGAAAAATGGTTTACAAAATGGCGGTTTAAAGTTAACCAGAATAAATCCGCCCACACAACCTTTACCCTAAGACATACTCCTTGTCCTGGTGTTGTCCTATATGGAATTCCAATTCCCTACTCTCCAAAAATCAAATACCTCGGCCTTACGTTAGATCAAAGATTAACGTGGGCTCATCATATCAGAACCAAAAGATTAGCATTGAATCATCGTCTTCGATTACTTAAACCATTATTATCCAATAATAATCACACCTCTCTTAGAACTAAACTGCTTATATATAAAACACTATTGAAACCACTTTGGACCTACGGCCTTCAGCTTTGGGGCAATGCGAAAAAGACAAATATTTTGAAAATCCAAACCTTTCAAAATATCGTGCTTAGAAAACTAACGAATGCTCCACCTTACGTGTCAAATCATACACTACACACCGACTTGAAACTTAATAAAATAAATGATGAAGCTAAAATCTTTTACAAAAGATTCTATTACCGTCTAAATAATCACCCTAATCAATTAATAAAAAACTTGGCCACTCCCACAATACCTGGAAATCCTCCGAGACGTCTGAAGCGTAAGTGGTGTAGAGATCTCTTAAATTAAATAAATTATATATTATATATTAAATTAAATTAAAAATAATTAAAAAAAAAAAAATAAATAAATAAATAAAAATAAATAATTATCAAGTTAGTAGATAGTGCTATCAATGGGTGGCTTCTTTCAATAAAACCTCATGATATGTTAACCTTTATCATATTTTCTTATTGTGTCTAGTATGGATACAGATTGTTAATTACTTTTGAATATATTAAAAAAAAATCTTTGCCCCAATACAACCCAATAAGAAAAACATATGGTTTATAACAAGGGTTACGAATATATCCGAGAATTGGCCAAAAACAGCTTGAGGAACTTTTACTTAAAGGGAGTCCATCCACCCCAATCACTATTTTAATGATATCATCAGAAAAGTATTCACTGTTAGAGTTATAAATTATATTTAAGCTATTTTGAATTTTGAAATAATGAAAAATTCCAGGAGATACAGTTTGTACCTGAAAATTATTTTTAAATGATTTATTTTTTAAAATAGTTCTTGCATCAATAGGGAAATAACTATGACAGTTATGAGTTTTTAAAATTTTTAATAAGGCACTCAAAGCAACATTGGTAACATTATATAATACAGCCCACTCACTTAATTTATTTAAAATTGATGAATTACTATTAAAAAAACTATATTCTTGGCTAAATTCACTGTTGTACAATTCCTCAATATCAGAATCAGATGTAAAACTAAAATTATCACTTTTATCACTACATGCATCATTGTTGTAATCAAAATCCTGTGACAAGTTAAGTCCTGGAGAAGTAATACTTAACTCACTATAAGTGTAATTATTACAACTAGTACTACTACAAGGAGTATTTTGAGGTAATATAGTTGTTTGAGGTTCAACTAATTGGTCTGTTTCAATATAGTCTAACATTTTTAATTCCTCTAAAAATCGCCTACGTTTAGTTGATTTACTTTTATGAAATGCCATTCTAATACCTAATTAAATGTTTATGAACTATTATAACAATACTACATATATATTATAGATATAAATCTTAAGTTTAAATAATAAAGAAAACCAATATACTAATGCTCTATTTTAGAAACAAAAACAAATAAATAAATAAAATGTACCCTGGATTTATCTATACACCTATATAATAATAATTTTAAAATATATATAACTAGTCATATTGTATCATATTATATTATATGGTCTCATGGTTATCGATGAAGATCTAGTGACTATAAAATACTTTACAACTGGTCACTAGCACAACACATTCCGCGCGCTTGTGGCAAAAGGAAGACGAACTCACTTGTACAAACAGCAATGACGTAAATCACAACTATAGTCAAGTAAATTCATGTGCCACGTGGTGACGCGGGTGGCGACGTATGCCTATAACGGCAAAAAAGGGAACACAACAGCAACCCGTACAATAAAAGTTAAAACCAAACTACACGTGTACGTTCTTAGTGGACAAAAAACCAAGGCACGCACACAACTTTAAATTTAAATGTATTAATACAATATAAGTGGACAACAACGATACTACGACGATATAGAAACATTCAAACATAATACATTAAGACAAGATTAAAGTTAACCTTATTACCTTAACAACCGATAAGTTCAAGATTTTCTTCGACAATCTTCGAACTTCGCAGAGCAATATGATCAATAACGAATAACGACACAAACGTATGGTAACAAATAATAATACCAGCAGGCAACAATAGTCGGCGTCTCGGCGAACCGCCCGGCAGTGTTGCCAGGTTAAAATATTAGAAAGTTCAGATAATTATCTCAAAATGTTTATTTTTGTTCGTATTGTAGAAAATGTTCGTACCTTAAGAGGACGCTATACCCAAAGCGAAACGGATAAAACGACCGATAGGAAGCGTTATTAGGTGTTTTTACACAGCGCAAGCACACGACGTACGCACACTGAGTCATAGTTGTTATCGCGCGATTAACAAAAGGGTCTAAAAATAATCAACATGCGGGCGAGTATTTTATTGTTTTATGAACTGTCTTAGAATGCGGATAATGAAAAAATAATATATTGGTGATTATAGTAATATTACCACAATAGTCAATATTCGTATGATTTTCGCGCCCGCTTATGAACTAATTGATTAAGATTACTATTTCTTATTATGTGTACACATATTATGTGTACATCAGTATCTTGTTATGTGGCTAAGTAATATACTGCAATGATAATTCTGTTTTTAGGATTGTGCACCCCCAGCTAAAATATTCTGCGCACGCCTATGGTAGTGAGTACTGAGTACTAAGTACCAACCATAGATAATACATGTGTATACTGTAGAATGTAGATTACCCTACCAATACAAGTACTCACTGGTTTTGTACTTTTGTCACGTATAATGAGTAATGACATGTAGACTGTAGTAGGTACGCCGCGCCGTTGTATTTTTGGATGGATTAAACCTCAGGCTTTGGGTTTTTTATCATATTTCTAATAATTTTCTTATCTTATTAGCTTATTGGTGTAATTGTATGTTTGAAAATATAAACCGAATCCGATTTCCGGGTGAGTAGAGACACAGAATAGATTAAATGGTAGAGACAAGTCAGTATAATATATAGACATAGTGCCTATAGATAGTGATTACCACTCATAGAGTATAAATAATAAATATTAGTATTACTCTATGGCACCACTAGCTGTATACCTGGCGTATATTAATGGCCTTACTCGGCATTCTGCAATGCCTATAGGCATTTATA
This sequence comes from Sipha flava, assembly GCF_003268045.1. Lineage (NCBI taxonomy): Eukaryota > Metazoa > Arthropoda > Insecta > Hemiptera > Aphididae > Sipha > Sipha flava. The sequence goes on from NW_020272000.1 coordinate 705,751, forward strand.
GGTACTAGGTAGTACACTAGTACTACTTTAACGAGTTTAAGTGTTCAACGCTTAAATCATAATGCATACAGCATACCGCGTGATTACTGATTCGTGATATTTGATATTACATATTCATAATTTATTTATATATTTATAATTGAATCGTAATTAATGACTACGTCATGTATAAAATGGAGAACGATAGAATTGATTATTGTCTAATTACATATTATTATCACTGGATAATCATAATTATGTATTATAATTTACATGTTACTGCTGAATTATGTACTTATATATATATATATATATATATATGCTATTATATATAAATAAATAATAATATATATTATATATTATTAAAAATTTTAATTAAATAATTAATTATAAACAATTATTTAATATTTAATAAGTTATATTTAAAAATATTTAATCTGATAAATTTAATAAATATTTATTCATTTTTAAAAATATATATTATATATTATACATTTATTAAATATTTATATATTCTTAAAAATATATATGAATTATTATATATTTATTAAATGTATTAAAAATATTTTACTTTAAATATTGACAATTAAACGAAAAACAAATATTTATTCAATGAGTTATATTGAAAAATGTTGTGTGGGTACACTGTACACTGTCTATGCTTCTCTCACATCAACGGAATGTGGAAATTTGTACTTTATATTGTCTCCAATACCATCTATTATTGGAAATTTCAATACTGCTTGGATGTTATTTAGAGAAACATCAAACACATCACTTTTTACAAGTTTAAATGTTTGCTTTGTTTTCATGGATTTTAATCCTGTTACTTTAATAATGTTGTCACTAATATTATTTTGTAATGTTGTATGTTTTAATTTTTGTATGGCCAACTGCCCAACTTCCTTTTTGGATTGCGAGCCACTATAATAAAATAAAAAAAATTTAAAGTATCAAAGTTACCCCAAGTCAAACAAATACACGTATTTCATTAAATTCGAAGCAAAACATAATTTCTAACAACGTATTTTAATGTTCATGGTATCACCATTCTTAAGGAATATGTAAAATAATTGTTCTCTCAAATGTACTTACTTTGCGCAGGACTTAGTTCTTGAAAAGAATAATTTCGTTTTTGAAAGCATGTGAAACAACAAAAGATAACAAACAATTTCTGGATATTCCTGATAAATTTTAGATAGGTCTCTGTAGCATTGAATTTAATCAAATTAATTTTGGTTTTGCTATTTATATAAAAATAGTATTTATTTTATAACAAAAAAAAAAAATAAAGAAAGTGTACTATAAAATAAATGGTAACACCAATGTCCCATATATTAGGACTTTTTTTTTAAAAAAGTCGGGGGTGTCCAGACATGTAGAACACTCCCTCAAAAATACGTCATTGAGTGAAAAGATGGCACAGATTAAATAATGCATTACAATTGCGTGTGAATTGAAATAAAACGTAAATTTTAAAATTTATAATTCTATGATGGCTAAAGTTATCGAAAGTAAACGTGGAAATAAAACACTAGTACTAAACAACTTTAAATTTCTTATTGGATCAGTTAACAAATATCAACTAATTATATATATATAGTTATAATTTACATAACTAAGGTATCGTATATCATAATATATTATTTTTTCATCTTTTTATATTTGACCATTTTTTTTAAATAAAATTTAACATTTTCTAACATATATTGTACTCGCATATATTATATAATGCCTTTACATTTATTGAATTAATAGTATATGTTAAATAAAGTTATTTTTGTGCTATAGCTTTTAATTTAAGCGTAGTATACAATTGTTTTGGTAAAAAAGTGATCAATATCTCATTTGGTGGAAAAGGGAATGATACACTTTTGGTGGAAACGGGTATTGGTGGAAAAGAGAAAGGTCTACTATAGGTGCTAAAGGGCATCGCCCGTTAGCACCTATACTAGAAGCCAGTGGCATATTTTGGAGGGTATTGGGGGTTTCCCCCTTCTAAATATTTGAAAACGTCAAATTTTAAACATATTAGTAATATAATAATTTTAGTTTGTTTATTCAATTAAGTATTAAAGTATAATGAAAAAAAAATGTATATATAAAAAAAAATATTAATATCACACTAATAATTAAATTGCAATCGGATTAATAATAAAAATCGACCGCACTGCACTCACACACACTTAGTACATAAATAATCTGAAGTGGGGAAATTATCGGTCGATAAGAATATCAATATCTTAGTTCGTGACCAGAGGTGGATAGGCCCATAGGGAAAAAGGGATTTTTCCCTGCGGGCTCTCGCCCTATATTATGTCAGTGACCCCTCGATACCATAAATTTTTTCATGGAAATTTTTTTTTTTTTTATAGTTAAATTATTTAAATTAAATTAAGATGAGTAAATATAATACATTTTTTAAAAGCAAAATTTTTTTTTCATTTCAGTGGCCCCATTAAAATATTTCCCTGTAACAAAAAAACTACCTATCCACCACTATTCATGACTATCATGTCTTGTCAGTTGACAGTATATATTATGCATATATGCGCAACATAAAGTAATAAAAAATACGATTAATACAATCATATGTTTAATTTAGTTCGATTTCATTAATTTATTTTCATTTAATTGTTGAGTTGGTATTGAAAGAGTACTGAAATGGAACCAGTAAAACAAAAAAATTAAAAACATTGGATTCTTATTTTAAATCAATTGAAGTTAATAGTTTGATTTCAATGAGTTAATAAAAAACCTAACAGTAAGTTGATAAAAAACATTTTATACTAATTTATAAAATTATTTCACTATTAGGTATGACACCCTTCCCAAAATAAGTTTCTAAATACGCCACTGCTAGCGTTGTGTAAGATTAGCCTATCAACTGCCACATGCCAGTGACCTTTCAGCTAGCATGCCAGTACTAACTGGTAACGTGTAAATCAGCCTTAAAGCTCAATATCATACATATCAACTCAAATAAAGAAAGAGCGTTCAGAGTTGTTGTCAGGATCCTACATCACTCTTATTCTTCATAAAATTTGATTTTCAATAGCAAGAATATGCACAATAGTTATAAATTTATAAATAATTGACAAAATGCTTCATTTTTAGTGTGGTTTATTTGAAAATTATTAATTTTATACAATATAGCAGTTATCAATAATTATATAATATAAAAAATAATTACTATATTTTCAACGGAAATAAATATCGACTTTACTTTTCACTAAATGTATTTGAGGCAATATAAATTTTTTACATGGACACTTCATACCACTGACAAAATCAAAAGATCCAACTCTTAAATTGCAATTTGGGCAAATTAATTTACCTTTTTGCCAATCACCCTGAAACAAAAATTACAATTATTATAAAAATGTTTAATAGTTATAAAGAAAATGTACTTCCAAATAATTACTTTTTTGATTAAACATAGAAATTATAAACAGTTGTAAGTTTTTATTTTATAAAATAAATGTACAATTTTAAAACAAGTATAAAGTGGATAGTAAAAATATTTAATATTAAGTAGAAAGGTAAATAAAAATTATTATATTTCTAATAATTGAAATCAGTGACGTGGTGAACATCTTTCAAACCCTAAGCAAATTATTTATACAATGATACACCTACTATCTCCTCCCACACCATCACCACACCAAACTATATATAATTTTCTGTATGCTAATTTTGAATTTTTGTTATAAGAAGCCTTGCTTATATGTATATGTACTATTAGAAATTACATTTTATAATGCATTAATTATAATTAAAATTTAATACATAAAAAATAATATAGGTTTATAGTAATATCATTATTTATTTACAGTATCATATAAATATAAATTTATTTATTTATTTATTTTAATAAAAGAGTTCTTTCTAGCAGTTGAGAAGATTTATTCATTCTAGCTAATGCTTCTTCTAAATTAAGTAAAATATCTTTGCAAGATAAAAGCATTAATGATTTCAATCTGTTTTGACCGATGGTTGTTCTTAATCTATTCTTTATTATCTTTACCTGAGTAAATAAAAAAAAATGAGAGCCATTTATGAAGTTCTAAAAATGTATTTGGAGGAAGAAATGAGTCTTTTGAGTCATTTTTAATACGAGCATATGATAGTCAACTGAAATCTGTTAATATACCTCGACTGGATTGAAAATGACTGTCTAATGTACCAATTATTTTATCCAGAATATAGAAATATATATTTATCTTAAATTTGTTAATAACATTAGGGGGGCTTCATTAGGGGGGCAATTTTCATTAGGCAATTTTGTTTTCCTTCTCAATCGTTCTTCTTTTAAACTAGTTTCTTCTAACTTATGCAATGTAGAAAATAATTTGGCTTCATCCATTATATTATTAAACATCTTCAGTTCTTAATTTTTTCATTCAATCTTGTACACTATCAACTAAATGTAATGCTTCTACAAAGTCCAAGGTTGATGATTGTAGGTAATTTGAGAGTGGAGTGGTAATATCAATTATTTTTTTCATAAGGATCATTATAGCAATGTTTGGATAAAGACCCTTTGCTTGGCATACTGTGCTAGTATCAGGTGACTTAGTGAGATTTTCTTAAGTTTCTAAAACAACTAAGTATTTATGATAAACTACATTAACTGCATGATCGTGTAAGGTCCAACGAGTGGTGGACAAATTTTTCTTATACTTACTGTACTTACTGTACTTACTTATGTACTTCTTATATTTGAGTACAAAAATAGCTGAACTTCAACAGTCTTCTGCTCATTTCCTTGCCAACATGAATGTAATCAAAGCTTGGATATTAGAAATAACAATTTTAATATCAACGTTAGATTCACAAACATCGACTACAACTAGATTTAATATACACGCAAAACACCAAATATATATAGCCTGTGGATTTTGTGATTGAATGTGAGATCTTAAACCTTAGTATTCCCCTTGCATTGTACTTGCCCCATCATATGCTTGAGTGATGAGTTTTTTTTTCCATTCTAATTGGTATTTTGCACATATCTCAGAAAATAAATTAAATAAATCTTTGCCTGAAGCATCTCTAGCTACTTCTAATGCAACTAAATGCTCTTGAATAATTCCTTTATAAGTTACAAATCTAACAACAAATGCCAATTGCTCTAGCTTAGACAAACTAACTACAACTGTGGCACTATATAGTTATAGTACTCAATAGCAAGCCACCACTGCAGTCAACAGAGTAAGGACATAAATAAAGGTACAATTTCAAAGAGCCAAGGGGTACCTACTCACCTCCCCCAGAAAATTTCTAGGGCTAAGCAATTGCATTAGGTAAACGTCGTTCACCACGCCACTGGATGAAATGATGAACTTGGCAACAAAGTTGATGATAATCTTTTATTATTTACACACCAATGCACATGTTTCATGTCACTAAAGTTTTTTCTTAATTTTTAAATGAATAAATCAATATAATATTTATTTACTATTATAATAGTCATAAACGACAAATAATGTAGTAAAATATAGAATAATATTGTGAAAAACCAAAAGACATTTTAAACCAAGAAAATTAAGTACAATAATAATACCAAGTATCCAAAAATACAGTGAGAATTATAAACTAATGAATTATCTTTTTTTTTTTTTTACTATGATTAAACCGTCATAGTTAAAATGAAACATAGGCTGAAAGAAGACATTTAAAACCAAGAAAATTAAGTACAATAATAATACCAAGTATCCAAAAATACAGAGAGAATTATAAACTAATGAATTATCTTTTCTTTTTTTTTACTATGATTAAACCGTCATAGTTAAAATGAAACATAGGCTGAAAAAGTAATATAAGAATAATTGACAGTAAGAAATTAAAATTTATAGAAAATTAAAATATTTAAATTATAAACCCATTTTTATCATCATATTTTCTCCATGAAAAAGAAAGTATATATACATAAAAAAGGCAACTAAGCAATTAACTTCCTGTGTAACATACATTTACTAGTTTTTATAAAAATTTAAATCATATTTTAAACATTAATAATGATAATTATTAGTATCTAGCCATTAGCTTATAATTTTCTTCTCATATTCACTAAAGCTAATGGCCAGTCATTAATTAATGTTGCATCAATTATACCTATCACAAGCAACTTATTTTTATTATTTAAACATTATTTAAATTTTAATGTAACCTAACCCTATCAACTTTAAAACTGATTGTCAATTTAGAAAAGAAAATACATTAAAAGCGAATTTCTTAAATAAAATAAAAAGTTTAATTTTAAAATTAAACACGTGTTAAAAAGGTTATTTATTTGTTTAAATAGTAGTAGTATAAAATTTAATAATTATCTTAACCACTTACTTCTTCTATTGAAGAATTTATCCAATCAGGTAAAGTATTAGATGAAAGGTACCAATTATTTTCCATAAAATTATCATTACAACTGTAAGTAACTCTAGCTGCATTTTGAATTAGCTTTTCATGACAGTCGAGTATGGAAGAACTCTCACTGGATACTAGTTCAAATCTACATTTTTGGCATTTGATACTTATAACAGTCATTTTTTTTAAGAAAAAATCAATAAGGGATAAAATTAAAAACTTTATATTATTGAAATTAATGTTTCTCGTAAAATAGATAACTGTATAATGTATAATTTCATAACATTTTAAAAATTTAAAAATAAAATAATAAAAACGTGACAAAATACGCTGATTAGATTTAGTGATTTAATTTTAAACACATTTCTATACTTGCATGTGTTATGTCTTACAAAATTGTATAATAAATTGGAAGTCTTTGGTTTTTGTTTACAAATGTAATAAATAAGGTGATAAGGTGATTGATAACGATTTATTGTTACCAAATTGGTAAACTCTAACGGCTATGTTATCGAACCCTGGTCTATTTTGAAGAAAGTTCATGGTTGGCATTTATATCATTAAAGTATATTCTGAGTCAAATAAAAATTCCATTCTAAGGAATAAGTACTTATTATCTGTATTTATTTGGTAATAAAAATGTTTTGTCATGTTTTTTACTAATTTCGCTTTATCAATTTATATACAAAAGATGTTTTGAGTTTAAAATGTATATTTTGGTTTGTGAAATATAAGTTTTTAATTCAATCAGTTACTTATAGTGAAGCATTAAGATTTTTGATAATGTAATTTTATTGTTTGCAATGCATCCTGTTCGAAGACGTAAAAAACGACCTAACTATGGTGTACGTATGGTGGAAGTTAACAGGGGTAAAAATGGCTTTGGATTCACTATTTCTGGACAGCAACCGTGTATACTTAGTTGCATTGTTCCTGGAAGTCCTGCTGATCAAGCAGGTCTTAGAGCAGGTGACTATTTGGTAGCTGTTAGCAACCATAATGTTAGTAAGCTATTACATGATGATGTTGTACAATTGATTGGTGGATGTCAATCAGCATTACGTTTACAAATAGCAGAGAATTATTATTCAGATAGCTCTGATGAAGAGTTTAAAAATGAATTAGGCAGACAGCGACCAAAATATCCACACAAATCTAGACCAGCCTTAACACCTATTAATGTTAATAAAATAAGAAATGATGAAGATTATGGCATGGAGTTTCCTCATATATCAAAGCCTTGTATTCGTAATAATAATTGTTCATCATATGATAAAGAAGAAATAACCAATTATAACTTCCAAATAGTTGTGAGGTATTTAGGATCAATAGAAATGCCATGTATTCCTGCTGGATCTCGACTTCAAGTTAGTAATATTTTTTTTAAATGTTTCGTATGGTTGTTATAGTTTTATATTTAAAATATTATAATACTTTTTATATGGTTAGTTTATAATTCCTATTTATTTTTATAATATTTAAGTACAACCAAGCTTGTATTAAAATGTTGGTATTCATTTAGTATGATTTAAGTTTTCTTTAATTTATTAACATAATATTTATTTTAGATCATATTTATATTTTCATATTATTTAATAGTACTAAATACTAAATTCATTTTTAATTTCGGCAATAATAAATCAATATTCTAATTTTAATTCTAATTTTAATTCTAATTATAAATCTCTATTATAATATTTATTATAAAATCCAATATTTCAAGAATCAAAACAAATAATAGAGAAAAATGAATTAATAAATAATTAATAATTTTGCACTACATTTATGTAGAATTGGAAGTAAATTTTTGAAATGAAGTTTTGTTTTAAATAAAAGTTATACATATATATCAGGGACGGCCAAACGGTGGATCGCGATCGACCGGTCGATCGCGGATGATTTCAGAGTCGATCATGTTAGAATTTATTTTTAGGCCACATGCACAAAATTAATCATGGTGGTCATGAACAAATTGTCGATAAGTTTTACCTGTAAAGTTTTTATCTTTTATTCTGGTTTATAAAAAAAAATGTCTAAGAAAGTCAATCTTCAAAGGTCAAGTATATTTTCAGTAGATCGTAGCCGAAAAAAGTTTGGCCGCCTTTGATATATATATATATATCAACTGAATTTTATTCAAAAATATTTTGTTTTATTTCAACATTTAATCAAGATGTTAAGAAATTATATTTTTTCATTGTTGTAATTTAAACCCATATTTTAATGAGTTTTATTTTATTTTGAAATTAGGTTGTAAAGAGTTGTATTAAGCGTTTGAAAGCAGAAAAACGTTCACATGCAGCTGTACTGATGACAGGATATAGATCTAATCTTTGTTTACAAAATAATGCTGGAGTGACATTAGCTATGTATCCAGGTAGTCGAGTTATGTTCTGTGCTGCCAGTTCTGATGAAAATAGCAAATACTTTGGTGTAGTTACTATATCATCTATTGATGATGAGCCATCAAATTCTTGTCATGTATTTGCTGTAGACCCAGCTTCACATGAAGAACACTGTACACAAGCTAAAAGTTTTAAAATTACTTGTGTTAAAGATTCTAATGGTTTATGTACTCATTTTCCACCAAACTGTAATCAAGTTGTAATTTCTATTGAAAAATATTATAAAAATGATGTTAATCGTATTTCTATTAATGGTAATTCACCACATCCAAGTCATGATAGTACTACAACAACAAGTAACAGTGACTCAGGTATCGGGTATAAAGATTATTGTGTTATGCAGACCGATAGAATTTTAATGGTTGATGTACAGAATCAATGTTTACACATCCAACAAGTAATTTTTATTTTTATTTTCTTACATATAGTTAAATAATACATGATAATATTATGGCACATTATTAATTAAGGTAGGTGATATGGCAACACATTGTGTTGATTGTTCAGATTCTATCACTCCTAAGGATAATGTAATAGAACGGGGTCCAAGAAGTCGTTCGCCTTTAAGTACTAGCTCTGTTGATCTTGTATTTAGTCAGTTAGGACCTGATTATCCTGTACTGAATAGATCACCTGGACCTCGTAGATCAAAAAGTGAAAGTAGTGTACAGCAAGAAAATAATTCTTGTGAAGGAATGAGTTTGGGAAGCAGTTATCGAAGTCAAGAAATATTATCAGATGTCAAAACCAAATCAAATACAGTATTTGATTGTTTAAGATATCCACTTGTAACTCAAAGCTTAGAAGATTTTAAAACCAATGATGAAGATTGTGTTGCTAACATTTGGGGAAGTTTGCAAAATGTTAAAGAAGGAACAGAAGATTTTGGGCCAGAAACTGATGGTTTTTGTGTAAGTTCATATTTTATTTTATCAAATTAATAAGTTTATTTACCTCAATGTGAATGAATAATAATTATTGTTATATAATAATTAATGTTAAAAACAAAAAAATTATTTTATATTTTTCATACTCTTATAATGTTTTTGCTAACTTTAATTTATTACAACTGAAGTACAATATTTATATACAATTTTGTATGCTATTGAAAGTGTTGAGTTATATATTATAGTTGAAGGCATTTATTCAAAAATTATAGAATAATGTATTTTATACTTGTGCTACAAATTTTATTTTGTAAACATTTCACAATTTTTGTAGGCTTTAATATGTCTATGTGTATCATGAAAAATTAATTTGAATATTTTTATATTTCCTATATTTATTGTTTTAACTTGTTAAAATTATTTTTATTTAATTATTATTTAATTTATTGTTCCTTCTAAAATATATCTTTAGGAGTTGATTTCATTAGTATTCATATGATGTAGTTCTAATTACAATTTTAAATGTGAATATAGGTAGGTTACTACGCTTTGACGTCACTTCAATATCCGTGGCATGTGTTTGTGTTTGTCATACATAATTAAAAATCAAAAAAATAGGCAATGTGCAAATTGATATGATACTGTGACATAAAGATTTTAATTATGTCTAGTGTATTTAATTAAATGGTTTTGGTAAATATTTTTTTCATTAGCAAAGGATATGCTTCCTTTTCGTAAAATTAGTTGTATTACATTTTCTAATAGCTCTTTTGTGCGTGTTCTGAGACGAACAAATTCTTTTGAAGGCAAATTCACGGTATCTATATTTTAACTATAGTTCAAGTATTTTTTGAAAAGCTAAACCACTGAATACTGTTAAATTTTTCATAAATCTCTATTGAGTATGATGTTTCATTACACTTAATTTTAATTTTAATATATTTTACTAAACTGTAATACTTATATACAATATTGTTTTCTTATAACTACAAATAAATTAAATGTTATTATTGCCATATTTGTAGATTGCCAACTGTGTTAATTTAATTGCTTTAATTATTTTTTAATTTTATAAATAAGTTATATATATTATTATAACATAATTTAAAGAATATAGATTTATTACTAGTTAATTTTGCATACCATGAAAAATATGAAAATAACACCACTGATTTAAATTCTAATCTGTATAGTGGGCGGATGTCTCTTGAATTTATCATTTTATTATGAGTCACTGTTGTTAATAATTAGGAATTTTATTTAGAAATTTTTTTGTAATAGCTATCGTTATGTTATCCATGTATTATAATACTATTAAAAGTTTTAAACATAAATGTATTTACTTATTTATCTAGATTTTATATAAAATGCTGAAGTATAGATTTAATACATATTGGTATTACAATTTTATTACATCTGTGATGAAAGTACATAATATTATGTATCATTTTGTTGATGAATTATGTTATTTTCATATTAAGAATTTAAATGTTATAATTTTTAGAATGATTCAAAAACCAGTCAAGCTCAGGATTGGACATTATCATTTGAAAGGGTTTTGCAAGACCCTTTAATTTCACAAAATTTTGCAGTAAGTATATTAATTATATTGTATTTTATTTAAGTGCCAATATTTGATTTTGTATTCTTTATTATTATTATTATTATTATAAGCTTTATATAAGAAGTTAGTATAAGCAAACAATTACATTTAAAACCTTTTTTTTATATGCTTTTAGCTTGTAAAAATTAACATATAAAATATATTTGTAGCATATTAACAAAATAATTTTAAATAGGAATTTTTGAAAAAAGAATTCAGCGCAGAGAATTTATATTTTTGGACAGCCTGTGAACATTATTGTTCTACTGAAGATCAAGAATTACGATGTGCTATTGCTCGAGATATATACACTAAGCATTTAGCTTGTGATGCTATTGAACCAGTTAATGTGGATTCAAAAGCTTCAAATATCACTACTGAACAAATTGAACAAGCTGATCCTCATCTTTTTTTACAGGTATATTCTGTTTATTTTATAACTTGATATCATGATGAGCAAATAAAATAATTCATAAATATATGTTACTTATTTAAGGCACAAAAACAAGTATTTAATTTAATGAAGTTTGATAGCTATCCTCGATTTGTAAAGTCTGATCTTTATAAAATGTATTTAGTTGAACAAATAAGTGATCATATACCATTTAACGAACAAGATACAACTATTTTAAAATCCTTGCAATATCCTAACAAAAAGGTAAACATTTTTTTTTTTTTTAATCAATAATAAATACTAATAAATTGTTAAAACTATTAAAAATTTAAATTTAATAGTCTATAAGTTAAACTCATTATTTTTATTTATAAGGATTCTGATATTGAAGAAACAAATAATATGAGCACTGTTGAACATCGTATTAATACTGGAAGTCGTCGTAAATCATTACTGTCATGGAGACGTCAGTCTTCTGTACAACCTCCATTAACATCTGGTTTGTGTCGAGTGACACTTCCTGACCAGTCATCAACAGTATTGCATGTATCTCCAGATATTACAGTTCGAGTTCTAATTCAGAGATTATTTGATAAACGTGGTTATCCCTATAAAAACTTTAAAGTCAAAGCTCAATCAAATAGTGAACAGGTACAATTGTTTATATTATATTATATTATAATAATATAATATTTAATTTTTATAGTGCTAAACATGATTTATTGTACTTACTTTGGTTCTAGATTTTTAAATTTAATATTACACTGAATTGAAATATTTTTCCCATATATCAAATACAATATTCTTTAACAGTGTATACAATTAGAAATAAATATGTACTCTGTCGATTACTCTTTGATTACTATACATCTAATTGGCAATGTACTGCATTATATTGATTTATAATAATTTTTACCTCTTTTAGTACTTTTAGTTTGGAATTTAAAATTTTTACATTTTAGTTCCAATTATTTGGTTAGATCATTTTGTGAATTTATATGATGTGTCAACAAAACTTGTAAAATGTGGATTGTGTGAACTGCATTTTTATTATTAATCTTATTTTTGAACTACTTATATTGGTATTTATTTTAAAATAATTGGTGAATATCTATAGATGTTATCATTTTCTAAACTACTTTTACTGTTAATACATAGCTATTGTATAGTTATTGTTAATTGTAATTTCTACATTTTGATGTACTGTATATGAGGTGTGAAATTATAAGACTACATTCTAGGTAATTTGATACAATTCTAACTATGTTATAAAATTTTAAATGTTTTGTTACTGTTTAAATAATAGTACAGTATAATGTTTCAAAACTAACATTATTAAAAAATAAAAAATATAATGATGTAGTTTTGTTATTTGTTTAACTGCATTAATAAATTTCAAGATATAGAATATGATTTTTTTGATTTTTTGAAATTTGTACTTATTTTATCATATTAATTGTCTAATTTTAAATAAATTCAAAGTGAATGATTATTTCTTTTGTTTTAATTTATAGATCATTGATTCAAATGGTAATTCTTGCTTACTAGATGGTTTAGATGTTAAAGTTGAACCTAGAATATCGTTCAGACTGGATCTACCTGATAGAAAAACTATACATGTTGATTGTAAAATAGACTCAACAATTGGTCAAGAAATAGGGCCTATATTGTCATCTTATGGTTATAAAATTGAATTGGTAACATTATGTTCTGTGAGTATTTTTGATATTAAAAAAAATATAAATATTACAATATTTATTTTAATTTGCTATTCTAGATTAGTGAAAATGAAGTTATTGATCCAGATATTGATGTTTCAATGGTAGAAGATAGACGAATCCAAGTTTTGACTCGTAATCATATGACATCATTTGCTCAAAGTTTTACAATAAAAAATGGACAAAATCCTACTAATTTAGATGATTTAACCAATCAAGTATTTGAAGATTTATTGCAAAATAAAAATCCAGAGTCAATGAAACTTCCATCAGATCAAGGATCTTTAAAAGTGAATAAATATATTAAATTTTTATCTAATTTTTTTTTTTTGTCATTTTTATAATTATAATTACCATGAAGTCAATATGAAACACATAATTATATGTTATATATTCGCATATATTTTATATATATATATATATATTTGTATTATTTTTTTTATTATATATTTTATATATATATATATATATATTATTATGTTTTATTTTGAAATAGGAAACTTTATGGTTCTAAAATTAATTTTATTTGTTTAAATTATAATATCATGGTTATTTTTCTGATTATAATTACCTAATATAAATTGAGTTATTTAGTTAATGTAAATAATTTATTCATAATAACATACCAATATTTTTCTTTATTTTTTTATTTAGTCTGAAGAATGGGGATCAGAACAGTCTTCTAGTTTGATTAGTAGATTTTTAAGAAGAGATTCAATATTTCATGAAAAACAAAGAGTAAGAATATTATTATTAAAATATATCACATTAAATTATTTTATGTTTTTATCTTAGAAAATCAAAAAGACATGTAAATCACAATGTGTTATTCAAGATCAAAAAATTAATAGTTCTGAAAAAAAACAAACATTAAGCAAACTTCCACCAATTATAGCTAAATTTAAGCCAATTACAAAAATACAAAATGATCGACAGTCTGAAAGTGATGGTAATTACTCTTTTTTTTTACTATTAATAAATATATTTATGGTTAATATAATAGAACAGAATTGAATGAGTGGGGCTCTAAGGCGTACGCCTACTCCGCCTAATGGGTAATTCAGCACTGGCTATAATGCAGTGGCTACCTTTTTGGACTCTTGAGCCAAATTTACAAATTAAAAAAGCCAGACAATACAAAAAATTGATATAATATTCAATGAAATTTCTTAGTTTTGGAATTTAATGCGGGCCATGTAAAAGAGACTTGTGGGCCAAATGCGATCTGCACGTCACTGGTTGCCGACCACTATTATAGTGTATATATATTTTACTAACTTTTGACCAGAATTATTTTTAACCCTATGATTTCAATTTTTTTTCAAACTTGTACTGTTGATCAAAATTTTACATACAAGCTATTAATGACAACAATCTTATTACTTAATATAATAATAAAATAAGTGCTCCTGGTTAATTCAATAAATATTATGTTATTGTTCAGAGGTGTATATAGAATTTTCTCGAGGAGGAAGATATTAAATCATTTTTAAAATATTTTTTAATTCAACATTTAGATTATAACGTATTTATCAACTACTCCACAATATCTATGATAACTAGAGTGCGGATTTGTATGCATTTGCATATTTATTCTGGTTGATCATATGATATGCACATTATATACTATTTCATCATCATAAATGCATTTTTGGTTGGTTTTTAATGTTTATAAATCTGTGTTCTAATGATAACTATCCTTAATTATAAATTATTACTAACTTCAATACTACAACTAAACTAATATCAATTTTTAGCATTATATGAAGGATTAAAACGTGCTCAAAGAAGTAGATTAGAAGATCAACGTGGTACCGAGATCAATTTTGAAATGCCAGACTTCTTAAAGGTATTGGAAATAATATTCCGTTTTCTTTTATTTTAATAATTATTTCTGTATTGTTTAGGATAAAGAAAATAAAACTGTAGATACTAATAAAAAACACCGAAAATCAATTAGATTAACAGAGCGTAATAGTTTAAACAGAGAGTCAGCACGATTTTACAAATCTGTTAATGATGGAGAATTTAAAAGGCCAAATCCAATTGCTGAAAATAGTACTAAAGTGATGAGACATCTTCCACCTCCTCTACCACCTAAACCTAAGAACTTAACTAACGATCAGCAAATAAAAAAAAAAATTGATATTAAAACTAAAAATCCTGTATATATTGATAAACCAACGAGTAGTTTTGTTTAAATAATTTATTTAAAAATTATAAAACTAAATTGTTAATATTAATAATATACAGCAAAACATTTATTTTACGTTACTATAAGAATATTTTTTAAATGTATTTTTTTATGTTCAGTATTATTACGGAGAGGGTATTTATATTATGTAGATCATATATTTTTATATTTTGAATTTGAGTGGTTTTTGTACAAACATATTTTACTTAAAAAATAAATTTAATAAAATAACAAGTATCTAAATTTTTATTTGTTGTTTTTTACATTGATAAACTGTGGCTATGCATCAGGAAGTATAATTTTAGATTTTGCTTCATCTGGTATAGCTTCTAAAGCCGTTTCTGTTTCATGTTCAAGATTTATTAAATTTGTAATTTTAACTGGTTCTTTAGGAGGCATCCAATCAGGAATGATTTTTCCATGTATCCGCCATATTCCATATTGATTTACAATGTGTTTTTCATATACTACATATTCTAAAACATCTTTAGCAACTACATCACTGCCAAAAATGATGCGTCCAAAACGATCAAAAACTGATAACGTCTAAAAACATATATTAATTAATAAAACAACTAACGTAAAACCTGTAATTTAAATTTATCTAAAAATATATATATATACTTGTTGTGTATGAAAACGCACAGTAATTTGTGCAAACAAATTATCTTTGGTTATAATATCCGTCACTCTTGCATGAACAACACGAGGTGGTTCAACCGATTTTATAAATGACCAATGTAATGTCTTATTGTCTATATTATGAACCATTTCCTAAAATATAAACAATATGAAATTATATTAAAACAAGTATATTCATTTAAAGTAATCCCATTAAATGAGTCATCTACTTACAACATAAGCTTTTTCGGTAACATATTGAAGTAAATTTTTTTTGTCTTTGCTAATGAAATAAAATCATTCAAATTGAATATTAATAAAAATAATTATGAGAAGAGGAAATTAATTATATTAATTTATACACACTTGGCTAAAAGTGAATGAGCCTTAATATAAATATCTTGTGCTTTTGTTATGAATTCTGGATATAATTCAAATTCTTCTTCATTTTGTCTTATCTGACGAATAGCTTGCCAAGTGTCTTTTTTTTTTTTTAATAATTCGATTTTTTGTTTGGCTCCCTAAATAAGGTAAATAATAATATCTAATTATATTTAAAATATAGTTATGATATAATTAAGAAAATTAATTTGAACTTTACAGCAGTACTAATAGGTGAAATTTTGCCATCTCCTTCTGGTGGAACATAAGGCTCAATAATAGAGCCTGTATTATTGATAAAGGTTGATCGTTCCACCCAGGGTCTTGTGGGTTGTATACCTTTTTCTTTGTATCTAGTACGTAATTTTTCAGGACTAAAATCATCAGAATCTTTTGCATCATCTTCAAAATCAGGTAAAGTCACTTTGAGAACCTATATAACATTTAAATTGGTTTTCATTTATAATTATATTTCAAAAACAATTATTTTAAATATTCATCATGATTGAAAACTATTTTAAACAAAATTAATTATACCCAAATTTAGGTCTAGGTTTTTATAAATAAGACTAATTTCAATGAATATGAAACATACTCATCTTAGCAAATAAGTGACAAAAAGACTTTAAAGATAAATACATCAAATAAATATAAGACATGACAATAAAAAAAATAATTAAATTCACTATTGACAATTTTTAAATTTAAATTTAATTTAGTTGGGTTTATAGAGATAAAATTAATAGTTTAAGAAATGTATATATCACGATGGAATAAAATTATTTTCAAAAATCCAAAACAGACAAAGATAGAAAGTTAATGCTTCCAATTCCCTTAAGTAATAACAAAACTAGAGAGTATAATTTCTATTTAAATAATTAGTTTATACAATTTAACCTTTATAAATTGAAACTTAAATAGGATAAGAAATATTTAAGTTATCTTGATAAATTTAAATAAAAATAAATTTGAAAGAATGTACAATTGAATTAGAATTATTCAAAATTCCTAGTTATTAAGACTCAGTTGTGTGTTTAATATATAAAATTATTTAACAACTCTAAATATTTACTTACCTTTTGACTCCTCAACTTCTTGAACTCAGGTTTATAATGTTTGTTACTTCTCCATCTCATTTGGTCCATAAAACCAATAGTTAGTATATTTTTTACAGTATCATTCAAACGATGGAACTATAAAAGTTTAAAAAAATGTTTTTCAAATGTGCTTGCAACATATAGTTTCCAAATAAAATAAAAGATGTTCACCTTATTCAGCCCTATACAAGCTGTTTGTATGCTTCTGTACATAGTAATTAAAACTACAACTTAAGACTTATCAATTATTAAAAATATATGAACCAAAACAATTCAGTGGTGATTTATTACTAGTAGACAATTGATTTTTAATATTCATATACTATATTAAAATCCAAAAAAAAATGTTTTAAAGATATCTTTAATCAGGAACCTTATTGTATCACATGAATTGAGCCTATATGTTTTTCCAGAGTGATAAGAACAAAAAAAAAAATAAAAAGATTAGTACTCAAATAAATATTATCTATAAACCTTGATTAGTACCAACTGTTTGGGATTCAAATCATTACTGGTAGCACACATAGACCTATTATAGTTAACCTATAATAGTTTATAGGTCTATGGTTGCACCAGTGGCGGTTCTGGCATTAAAATTTTGAGGAGGCAACAATTTTGTTCCTACCCATCTAGACTTATTAAAGCGAATCGCACAGTCCTAAAAACTCATTTATTTTGTTTAAATACAATTTTTTTCTTTAAAAATCTGTCAGAGAACGGTTTCATTTTCACTATGACACACAATTAAATGCTAACTACTAAGTTACAATTTGGCATTACTGGTAGGTATATTGTATATAAATTATAATTATAATATCAAAATACTATATACATCTATAATTTATACAAAACTGAGACATAAACCCTAAAAAGTGTCTCTTTAGTTTTGAGTTACAAATAGTTGAATATTTACAAAATTGACGCAAAAGAAAATTTCAAAAAAATTTATTGACCTAAATAATAACAATTTTTAGTTTCTAAATTGACTAGTGTCTTCCTAGTAAAAATCAGCATAGCCTAATGTAATCCAAACAGAATTTGACCGACTTAATAAAATGCATGGCCAACAGAATAACCTCTGTAAATAAAAACTTCCACATATCCAAGAATGTTTAGTATAAACGTTGGAATTGAAAGACCTACAAAATACTTTTGAGCCAATTTTGTCTGCAGATAAATACGTCAGAGAAAGAGTTGGTTTGCTAACCTTGCCTAAGTAAATCGTTTTTGTCACATGTACTCCAACGTCTGTAAGGATGTTCTAAAAGCAATACAATCGCATCATAAATTGGATTCATTTTTAAAAAATATGAAAAAACAATTTGAAACAAAAACATACTAATCACTTTAATAACTTTAATTTGAAATTAGAATACTTTATTTTGTTCTCAGAAGTCACAACTCACAGTACGAACTACCTAATCGTCTACCTAAACAAATACAACAGAAAATAAAACAATTGAATAATTATTCTAATCTTTTATATTACAAAACGTTATAATACAAAATAATAAACGTATTACAATTGCTATTGATATTTGATAATAACTCATTTAGTGATAACGTGGAATAAAGTAGGGATAAATAATCATAATATGATTTAAAGAATAATAATATAACTTGTACACACAAAACATGGAGAACGCCTAAAATCTGTTTGTACCCAAAAGTTAGAATAATAATTATCGGCCAGCCGCTGTGAGTCACAGCCTGTGACGTTTTCTGACGGAGGCAACGGTAGTGTGCAGTCTCCGCGGAGAATCGCGCATGCGCTATTAGCATATTTTATGTGCGTTTGTGTGTGTAAATTTGTATATGCAACGTATCGATAACTATGACAGCGATTGCCTTCTGAGAAAGTGGGAACCGCCGACACGGAATGTATGGAGGGGCAGCCGTAGCCTAGTTTATTGTATAGTAATACAGTATGTCAAATTATTAGTATACTACTATACACAATATTATATTCGCCTGTTGTGCACTCTGCACTCGGCAGTGCGGCACGCCGCACAGACACTTGGGCATTCTCTTACCCATGAGTTGATGAGTACCACGGACTTGAAAGATCGAGACCGTGCACGGTATACTCCATAGTCCGTTCAATACATAATTTAAATTTATATTTATATTTATCTTTATTAATTTCCCTTTTATTAACGTGTCTATGCTTGAAATTATAAGCAAAACATATTTAATAATTTAAATAACATTAACCGTGTAGTTTCTTGTACTTTCAAGAGAGGCACTGCCTCCCTTGCTTCCCCGGGAATACCGCCACTGGGTTGCACAGAATTAAACAAAATAACGCGTTTCGCGTGCAGAGACGGACAATCAAAGAGAAGCTGAGATAGATCTCAATCACTTTCGTTGGAATGTAGAGTGGAGAGTCGTTTAGTCCTAATTTGTACGTGTGGGCAGCATAGGCTTGCGTAGGGGGTATGCAGGATATGCAACTGCATACCCTAAACATAGAGCCTTCTTTTTAAAATTACAAAAAATAAATTAAAATTATGACATATTTGGTCTTATGTATATTATGTTATTTTGTATTGCATTAAGATTTTTATTATATTTTTATATTCAGTCCCAGACAGTTTAATTTATTTTTGAAATACAAATCATATGCTAACCAAAATTTCGAACGCTTAAATTAACTTTCAGTTTAGGGGGGGGGGGCAGTGATAGCCTTTTACATATCCTGAAAAAGAGGTCTGTGCACGCCTATGGTGGACAGATAGTAATGTTTGACCTGTACGTAGACAATTAAATGGTATGATACTTGATCTCGATAAATTGAGGTTGTTAAACCATGTTTTGTTAAGAACATTTGGTACGATGTTTTTGTATCTGGTAGCAAAATCAGCTGAGAGGTTAGATCCGTATATAAACCAAAGGTTGGATATATGACGCCGTAAAATTGAAATGAAATCGGTATGAGGAAGTTAGATGAGAGCGGGACATATTAAATTGGACGTTGATTTCGCCAGATTGTCGGCGACCTCGTTCCCATGTATCCCGATATGGCTTGGAGCCTAAATAAATTGGATGGTATAATTGGATTAATGGAGTTTTAAGATAATTGATTTGATGATAAGGACTAGGGAAAACAGGTGAGAGTCAAAAGGATTACATATTAATGATTGTAGACATGACATTGAATCGGAAGAAATTAAGTATTTATTAGAGATAAGGCTTGAAATAAGAGATAAAGCTTCAATAATCGTATACTACTCTGCAGTGAAAGATGAAGAAGAAGGAGGTAGATTGTTTATAAAAGAAATATGTAGTTCAGGAACATAAAAAGAATAGCCGACAAAATGAGGTGAAACTGAGCCATTAATATACACCACAATGAAATCATGAAAATTCAACTTAAAAAATTCAGAAAAGATTTTATTGACCATAGGATAAGACATTTTTTTAGTTCCCGAGAAGATAAAAATAAGAATTGGTTTTCTAATCCAACGAGGGAAGAGAATAGAAGATATTCCATTGATTGTTCGTAAATATGTAGTTTGGATGATTTACAAATGTATTGGTGAAAATGAGCCAAAGCATTAGCTGAGATAGATAGTATAGGCATAGATTTAGATACATAAAGCCAAGAAAGAAATAAGGAATATAACATATCAAAAATAAAATAATTTGAGTAAGCTAGAGATTTAAGAAGGAATTTGCCGGTTAATCATTGGCATCTAATGTTAAAAGGTGCACAGTTTGTTTCGATCTCAATGGTAAAACAAGGAATGGATTGAACAAATCCCATAATATTCCTCAAACAGGAAATTTGAAGTTTGTTAATTTTTTTCCAATTCAAGAAAGAAGCAGAGCTACAAAAGAAACAACCGTAATCAAGTTTGGATCGAATGAGAGCGCGATAGATTGTTAATAGGCAAGAGAGATGAGAGCCCCACCAGGTATTGGACACTGTTTTGAGGAATTTGGATCATCGAGAAATAGTAGCTGGAGGTAAAGTTATGTATAGTTTCCAACGTAGTTTTGCATCTAGTATGATGTTCAGATAAGTGACATTGGGAACAAAGGAAATGGCTTTGTTATTGTAATAGACGTTAGGAGGGTCTATATATATATCTCAGTATTGTCAGATTGGGTGGTTTCTCGCCAAATGGGCTACCTCATGGGTCCTAATATCACCCAAAATTATTAATCAACGTGTACACGCCAATTGGACTATTATTAAAATATAAATGGGTGGTTTTGGCGTCTTTTTTTAAACCTAATATTGTTGTGGTGATCGAATATTCTAGAATATACGGCCGCCCAAGCATCGGGGAAATTCCTTATCAAACGCACGGAAATATACGGACGGTCAAACGTTCTAGAATGTTCGACCGTCCCAACAACAAGAATATTCGAGATACAACCCGGAAAAGTATATAAGACTTAAGCGGTTTTGCCATCGACACAGTACAGTTTCTGGATATCATCGCGACACACCGATTCAGTTTCTAACTCGTTATACGCCCACCTTTACATATATATATATATATATATATATATTTTCCTTTTCTATTATACAGTTTATTTTTGTATAACTGTTTGTTATTAAGTATAATAAACGTCGTTACTTAGTTGGTAATTTATCTGTTTAAGTGCCACATCGTTGACGGGAGACTATTTTAAAATAGGCTCCCGAAACCACTACCACAGAATAACTATATTATATACGTTCTGTGCCAGTCACGTATGCATATTTGGTGGTGGGGGATTTAGAAGTTAACCCCCTCATTTTCCTAAAAAAACCTTTTCTTTGTCCCTCTCACATTCCCCACTTATAGAAATACTCCATAATGATTATGATACTCAAACCTAGGGTTACCATACGTTCGGATTTCGTCCGGACAGTCCGGATTTCAAACATCTGTCCAGATTTTAAAAAGAATCGTTTAAAGGTACGCGTCCATACATACGCATCGTACGGATCGTATGAAACGGATTTTAGAATTATTAGTATAGTAAGTTATACATATGCGTCCACTGACCGGCAGGGGACGGATCGCACGTATCGGTAATGCCGACGAAATTGATCGAAGGGGCAATTTTTCCGACTGGTGCGGATGACGTCATGCGGTTTGCTGATAAGTGGACGCGTGTCACAAACTGGTCGTCACTGTTCGCCTCACTGATCATTTGAATTTTGTTGCATTTTGACACTCAGCACAAACGTGATTTAATTATAATATATTTATTATTTTAATTATAATTATTATTACGCATATCATGGACATCGCAAGGCTTATAACAATTGTACAAGAGTACGAAGAATTGTATAATTTAAAACACCCTCATTATTCCGATCGTCCACTCGCAACGAAAATACGAATTTCCCCCCCCCTCCAATGACATGATTTCCCAAACAAAAATCACACGTTACCTCGGAGTCTACCTTGACAACAAACTCACATGGGCCAATCATATAAAAATAAAGAGAAAATTCCTCAACATAAAACTTCACAAAATTAGACACCTTCTTAAATCAAATCTTTCACTAAATAACAAACTCCTAATATATAAACAAATTATCCGCCCTACATTGACCTATGGAACACAATTATAGGGAACGGCTAAAAAATCGAACATTCAAATATTTCAATCCTTTCAACAGATTGTAAATATTTTCGTTGAATAAAAGAAAAAAAAAAGGATGGCTCCTTTAACAATTTAAGTACACTCCTGGTTCGCAACAAAAATTCTCTTTCACAACGAAATATTTCGTTATGAATAATATTACGGTTTTTGAAATTCGTCTTAAGTAAATTATTTTTTACCTGGTCATTATTGAATAAAAGTTTATTTCCTGTCTATATAATCAAGGAATATAATTGTATTTCTAATCAATACTTGTTTATACCTACTTATTATTTGAATTATAATTTATGCAAGACAGACTTCCACTATAATAAATAATTTGCATAAAATAATATTAGATTTGAAAACTTATCCGATTACAGCGCTGGATAATTAAAATTAAAATAAGATTTTTTGTCCTATTTGGTTGACCATGTGCTGTGATCAGATATTGTTTGCTATGATCAATAATTCGATTCTTATCACAGAGTATTGGAATAACTGGTATCATAAAACCTACTGATATCACATTATAGTTACTATAAACTTTAATGTTTCTAAAAATGGATTTAAATATTTTATATTTTATTTTATTTCTTTAAAATAATTCAACTCTATGTTTATGATGAGTTACCTATGTTATCTCAATCTAGTTTTGTATTACTGAAATAATCATTTAACATTCAATTTTCTTTGAGTGTTTTTCATTATGGAAAGCGACAGTGTTTTGAGTACTAATGGGTAAGTTTTTTAAATGATCTGCTGATTTGTAATTCACAAATATCCTAATTATATTATTTTGTTTAGAGGAGGGTTGTTGTTGAGATACGCAAGCCAGAATTCATTGGATGAGAGTTCTCAAAAACAATTACCAAGATCAGGAAGACGAGAGCGAACACCATATAGAAATAGTTCTCACACAGTTCGTGCATTTGAAGCTTTACAATCTTTACGCAAGTATATTATGTGTAATCTATAATACTAGAGTAACTGAAATTGTTAACTAACTTTTGTTTTAGAGATGAAGTTCTATGTGACATTAAATTAGAAACAGATGATGGTACAATTGTTTATGGTCATAAAGTTGTTTTAGTGTCATGTAGTCCATATTTTCATGCAATGTTCACTAGTTTTGAAGAAAGCAATAAAGATCATGTTATAATAAGAGAATTAGATTCTACTGCTTTAAAACTTTTAGTAGATTTTATTTATACTGCTCAAATTATGGTTACAGAAGAAAATGTTCAGGTATGAACAGTTTTTTGATTTGTGAATTACTTTTTTTTAATGAAATTAAATATTTTAAGGTCTTATTGCCTGCTGCAAATCTCTTACAGTTGCAAGATGTACAAGATGCTTGTTGTGACTTTTTACAAACTCAATTACATCCAACAAATTGTCTTGGTATCAAAGCATTTGCTGATTTACATGGTTGTATGGAATTGTTGTCAAGCTCTGAATCATATATTCAACAACATTTTTCGTGAGATATTATTTATTCCAATTACAAAAAAAAAAAAAAAAAAAACGTTAATATAATAATAATTATTGTTTATTAATTATTTTATTTTATTATAGAGAAGTGGTTGAGGGTGACGAGTTCCTATCTTTAACATCTGAGCAAGTAGTTAAGTTGATCTCTAGTGATGAACTTACTGTACCGTCTGAAGAGAAAGTAAGATAAATACTAACATATACAGTGCCCTCCCTCCCATGTTACCCTAATGAAAATATCCATCCATAGATATTATTTTTATTATATATTTTTTAATACAGTTTAATAAAAATTGGTCATAATATAAAAAACCTATTGTTAAATTTGTATTTTCATTCCTTTAGTAGCTAGAAATTTCTATTAAATTACAAAATAGTTATTTATAGGTGAAAGTTATTATGACAATTTTACATTATTATAGTTAAAAATTTGGTTATTATAGCTTATGTTAGCTTATTGGAATAATCATATCACTAGCTTTAATGGTCATTAATTAGTATAATTAGATAAGTTGTATATTTTTTGTGATATTCATATGGCTGCACTAAATGCACTATCCCGGTAATGAATATTAACTTTTATTTTTATTGACATTGAAAAGATTATCTAATTTTTATTAATTTATTGATTAAAAGTAACGGATAAAACAAGAAAATTAAAATATTTATATAATTATCATTTTGTATATATTAAATACTTTGTTTTCAGCTCTTGTATGCACACCCATAACTAATTACAAATAACTGCTTTAACTCCACCATTAATGAACTGTATCACTGCTGCCTCATATGATACATAGCTTTATCTTCTTATTCTGAATAGAGTGTTTTATTTGTAATAATTTCTTGCTTTCATTTAATCTAAACCATATATTATTAATATTTCATGTCTATTTTATAATATAATTGATTAGCAATATACATTAACAACACTTAAATATGCATAGTTAATTAATAACTATATATATTAATCAAGTTTTAAAATATTAATTGTTAAATTTAAATGTGTTTCATTAAATTAATTCATTATATACTATATAGAGTTGATTTTATATTATACAATTTAACTTTGTTGTTTTTTAAATTAGGTATTTGAATGTGTTGTTTGTTGGGTGAATCATGAGTCTAGTTGTAGAAAAGAAATTTTACCAAAACTAATGGAACATGTGCGTTTGCCACTAGCATCAAAAGAATATTTATTAAAAAGAGTAGAAGAGGAACCTCTTCTTAAAAATAGTCTGGAGTGTATGTCCTTAGTTATCTTTATTGTAGAATTGATAAAATGTAATAGTTAACTTATGTTTATAGGTAAAGATTATATAATTGAAGCATTAAATTTTCATTTACTTAAGTCTGAGCAGCCTGGAACTATTCCAAAAACGATTCGTACTAAGCCTAGGCAACCTGTTGGCTTACCTAAAGTAATGATTAGTAATTAGCCTTATTTTTATAATTAATTCATACATTTCTTTATTAATAGATAATTCTGGTTGTTGGTGGGCAAGCTCCTAAAGCAATTCGTAGTGTAGAATGGTATGATCCAGCAACTAATCGATGGCAGTCTGGACCAGAAATGAGTACTCGTCGTTGTAGAGCTGGTCTTGCAGTATTAAAAGATTGTCGTGTATTTGCTGTGGGTGGTTTTAATGGATCATTAAGAGTTCGTACAGTTGATATGCTTGATTTATCTTCGCCATCACCATGTTGGGTACCAACAGTTGCTATGTTAGCCAGACGAGGGACTTTAGGAGTTGCTGTGTTAGATAATTGTGTTTATGCTGTAAGTTATACAGAAATATGATTTGAAAAAATAAATTAAAGATATTTTATATTACATAAAATAATGTATATTTATATATATACATATTATATTAAAGGTTGGTGGATTTGATGGTACTAGTGGTTTAAATAGTGCTGAAGTTTTTAATTGTAGTACCCAAGAATGGCGAATGATTTCAAATATGTCTACCAGGAGGAGTAGTGTTGGTGTAGGAGTACTCAATAATCTTCTATATGCAGTAATTTGAAATTTAAATAAATAATAAATGCATTTAATTTTTTTTTTTTTTAATGTTATACAATTAAACTGAATAGGTTGGTGGTTATGATGGATTATCAAGACAATGTTTAAAATCTGTTGAATGTTATCATCCGAGTACCGATACTTGGACTCCAATTGCAGAAATGAGTGTACGTCGAAGTGGTGCCGGCGTAGGAATCTTGGATGGTGTAATGTATGCTGTTGGTGGTCATGATGGACCAGAAGTTCGAAATAGTGTTGAAGCTTATAGACCAAGTGCTGGAGTTTGGACTTCAATAGCTGATATGCATATGTGTCGAAGAAATGCTGGTAATTTTTATTTTATTTTTATATTTTGAAAATTGTAGGCATATGTTCATGAGAAGTAATTAAGAAAAGGCACACATTGGTACAAATTATATGAAAAAATAAAAATTGGAGTTGATTCAGGTTTGTAGAGGGCAGAGATAGATAGCTGATGTGTTGGGTATGAAGAGGTGTGAGTTAAGAAGAAAAATATTTTGAAAATTATTTTAATTTTAATATATTTTATTTATTTTAGGAGTTGTTGCATTAGATGGATTATTGTATGTAGTGGGTGGTGATGATGGGGCTTCTAATTTGGCTTCTGTAGAAATCTACAACCCTAACACTAATACTTGGTCTATGTTAACAACATCAATGAATATTGGACGAAGTTATGCTGGAGTGGTAGTAATTGATAAGCCTCCACATTTTGATACTTAATTGTAATACAGGTTTATTATTGTTATATATTATAAACTATTTAGATTAAGTATTGTAAAAACTTTATTAAATCGACTATACGTAATTAAAATGAAGTATTGTAGTACAAAAAAGTATACAATGAATTAACTTATTGTCCAAATAAATGATCAAAAAATTTAAATTACTAAAGTATAATATAGAGTTAATTTGTTATTCATCATAACTTGATGATATTGAACTCCTAACTTTATGAGTTATTACTGTTTTTAGTTATATTTATGATTATATAACCATTAACACATTATTTATAGCAAAAACATTGTTTCGCCTAAAAAGTATAAATTTTAACATATTGATTCATTTTATTGTTTTATTTTATTTTTTACTTCTTAATCATTTTTTAGTTCACACAATTTTTAATAAACTACTACTATATTGCCTAATACTGAGATTCAACACGAGATCCGAATTTGTGGCCGAGGCCTTATCGTCCACACACCTTCTATTAATGCGAGGTGTTACTCAAGAGGCACGGTCGAAACGAACCTCAAGGTATGACCTAGGGGACCGGGTCGTCGTATGGACCACCAGCACCGAGCCTAGGCCCGTACCCTTCCAATCTGCGAACACGAGAACTGTGTTGGAACCCGCGGTTTCCACTGGGTGTTGTGGTTTTATTACTATCTCGCGCTGTGCCACAACCACCACATTTCAGCCGAAGTAGGCTTCTCAACTTTGGGGGCACCGAGTCTGGAGTGGCTAGGTCCGTCCGACATGCGGTGGGGCTCCCCCTCCCGTGGTACCGATTAGGTTTTCAGTTGATGTCAGTTGGTCAACCCAGGGGTTTTTTGGCCCTTACCACTATTTTTATTTTCCAGGCCAGCTAGAGGTGGGCCTTTAACTGAGATTCAACAATCATAAATCATAATATTCTGTCTGTTAGGTAGAATTAGTATAGTATTAATTTTTAATGATTGAATTATCTAAATTATTTTGTATAAATAAATATTGTCCAATATTAAAGTATTCATCTATTTATTATCAATTTAAATTAATCAATTGGATTTAAGAACAATTTTTTTATTCTTTATAAGCCATTTAGGCTTTTAATTGCTGAAACTAGTTTTTCCCATTATTATTTTTTTTTTTTTTTTTATATCTTCCGATTTATTTCTGTTGATTGTGTAAGTTATCCTATTTACTGTCTATCCATTTTCCAAACAATCTCCATTGTCTTGTTTTTTGCTCTCTATACATGTCCCATCTATTCTTGTCTTGTGGTTCTAACAAACTGAACCATAATTTATCTTTTATAAAGTGCTTTTGATTGTTGGTTAAATCTTATTTCCAATTTCTGATTTGATTATATTTTAGGTCATGTATTTTTCTTAGCATATTCAATCAATATCAATCAATCAATCAAGTTCAAGAATATTTAAATAATATGAATTTTAATAAAATTTAACTCTCCAATAATGGTTCTTAATTAGCACTATAGACATATTAATGACCAATAACCCTACAATAGTGATTTATCATTATAATATACGAGTATAGTATGCAAACTATTATTTACAGTATACATGTATAATTTTCTACTTTTCATTTTAATATTGTAGAAATTTAAATTATGATTACTTTATCATTCATTTTTCTGTCCATTATTTATTTTAAGTTGTTATATTCTTTTTTTATTTTCCATTTATAATTTAAACATTGGTTTTTATTACCTCTTTGATAATAATAATAATAATAATATATATTACACTCGTAGATATTTAATTTTGTACTATGTGATACTAGTATTATGATTATAACATCAAATGTACTTCTTTTAAGCTATTTTCGATGTATGATTTTCAATGGTAGTTGTAAAGACTTTTTTAAATACTTTTTAGATTTTGTATATATATTTGTTAAAAAATATTGTAATCATTTGATCAGGTATTATAGCGTGTACTTCATTAAATTTACTTAATAATTATAAGTTATAAATGTTTAATTGCAGTATTATCAGTTAATATTTTATTAATTCATTATAAAATTTATTATAAACACCAACATGTTACAAACTACTACAACTACAGAATTAATTCACAATTGAAATAAAATGTGTATGTTTTCATTAGCAAAAGTTTTATCATTAAGACTAGTATTTTTCTAAGAATATTAATACTTAAATAATATACTAATATAGGGTGACCATATTAAGAAAATAAAAAAACAGGACAGCTGTTACTTCCCCTCAGGCACGTAAACAGAAAAATATTCACTAGGTGGGCCCCCTCCTTTCCGACTTTTTTATATTATAAAAAGGTTATCAGTTAAAAGTTATCAGCGTAACATTACTACAAATATATAAGTATACAACCTAATAATACCATATTTTATCATTTTGCTTTTCTCTTTGTAATTTCAGTTTTCTTTTGGCACATCCACTGAGAGGTGCCATTTTAAAATTAATTTAAATATTAACGCAGATGACGTTAGCATAAGTGCGGCGTGCACTGAATGTAAGTGTCCAAACGGCAACCATAATATAATTCTATATTTCTATGTGAATCAATATAATGACAACACCCTCGCTCAAAGTATTTTAAAAATAGACATACAAGTATACAGTAATCACTGTCTAGATAAGATATGAACAACGTGACATTATAGTATAGTACCGGTATTTAACTACAAATAGCAATTATTTCCTAATTGATCGTTTAAATTTAGTTAGAATAACCTAAGGCCGGACACATATTAGGGTGGGCCAGGCGCACCCCGGCCCTCCCTCAGCTATGTGCTAGCTTCCCCCCGCCCAAATAACAAACCTCATACATATACATTTACACATATGCACACAAATCTCAAGAGTTAAAGTCCAAATCTCTGTCATATTATAAATAATTATTTTCTTTTTACTTTACCCTTTTTATTAAAATAATCTAAAAAATAAAATATTTTCTTTTAATTATTATTAAATCATTAAATCGGTAATATAGTTTATCGGCATCGGAACTTGACGCTCGTTCCACGAAAACTTTTACGAAAACTTTTATCTGTTATTTCTAACTTTGGTTTCACATTTTAAATACACGAGTAAAATTGTTTTATATTTTTTTCATACATATATATTTTATTTACAAGCATTATAATAACTTATATAATAAATAATATGACAATAACAGGATTAAAATGGGACAATCTTCTAAAAACGGGATAAAAATCGTCCCATTTGAAGTTTGTCGGGACAACGGGATGAGATGATCAAAAAAAGGACAATTCCGTTTTAAACGGGACGTCTGGTCACCCTGGACTAATATTTTATTTAAACTTTATTTCATAAATAATTTAATAGAATGCATTTAAATATTATATATATATATATATATATTTGACTAGAGCAAAAGTATTATTTAATCATATATTGAATTAATTACAAACAAAACTTAATAATATGTATATAGCAAATTTCACAAAATAAAATATCACAATAATGATTGAAAAAAAAAACGAAAAATATAATTTGATCAATTATGCTTTTACATAATAGCTTGTATCGGTATAACTATTAACAAACAAGAAAGATCATTTATTTTAAAATTTAAAACATTAAACCGATTATTTCACAACCGCTGTCTTAAAATTAAAATTTATTAAACATTTTTTAAAAAGCAATCAGTGTTTTGGCAGTATACATACTTAAAGCCCAATATTTTAATGGCACATTACTAAATGGTATATATCGATAAACGATAGTGCTATAATGTGACAAAAATGAACGTTTTAGGACATTTAAAAACAAATGAACATATAGATATTGTATGTATATTAGATTTTTGATATTTATTGGTGTGTGTCAATTGGATTAGACACAAATGCAGGTTTTTGATTTTGTCCGTTGGGCATTATTTGCCGTGAAGTTTTTGACCTATAAACATTTCAAATGAATAATATGTACTTAAGTAGTCATATTATTTTATAACAACATACCGAATCTGACCAGCCAAAAGAGGATTTATAGCATACAACCATTCATATACTTCTTTATCTAGTAGTGTTTGCATTAAGTAACCTCTATGTTTAGTTACAACACTGAAAATAAAACAAAAAATATATGTTTATTTTTTTTTACATCACATAAGTTTCTTTCTCTTCTAATCTTATTTTTTCGTGTGATAAATTAAGTCTGGCGTAAGGAAAGTGGCGCTCCCATCGCTCAGGACTAGTTGCTGCAATAGCAACCTCCCTGGCCTTAGTTGACTGGGGAGGTCTGGTCCTCCAGGTTAGGGGTTAAGTGTAAGACTAACAACCCTACCTAATTAAAACTAATTTTATGATATCACAAATATCGAAGCCTCGGACAAGAGATCAAATAAAAGTGGCAGGATATTGTAGTGACGGCTAAAACTCTTAGGGAGTAGAATGGCCAGACAAAGAAGAAGAAGAAGAAGAATTTTATGAACTTTAAATTCTATTGTAAATTCAACAAATAACATGGCTATGGTTTCAGGTAATATTTTATAGGCTATCTTCCAATATGCGGTCTACCAATGTAATGTGTTCTACCTATAGCTGGGAATCCCCAGTCATTATTATTTACTATTACTATTATTAACTATTATTTACTCAAAATCGTTAAAAAAATGTGTGATACTAATGAAGACCTCAATCGTGACCTATCTCTTGTCGTTAACGGTCGTTTTATCGCTAGTTAACCGCATTAAAGTCACGTTCTTTTATCGTATTCTATTAAAGTATTTTAATTATGCCGTTGCCGGCTAGCGGCAACGACCGCCTTCTCGGGCAAAAACCTGGGCAGAATAAAATCAAATCTACTCTTGCTTCTTCTCATCACGCTGACTCTAATTTCAAGAATGTCACATACAAAAAGAACCATAATTCCTCAAACTCGAAACTCTTCAAGCACGCTCAACGATCAATTCTCACCGAATTTACAACATATTATTACTAATCATCCTGTTCTTAACATAATCAACATTTTAAACTTCCTACCCAAAAGAACTTTTCCCTTCCCAATGGCTCATTTTTGGAATATGTCCATAAAAGCCACTCGGTTAAAAAACTTCCAAACCAAAATAATGACCTCACATGGATAAATACCCTTTCAACCAATTTAACACAATCATTAATTAATGCTCTTCTTAATTCTCAAACACCTAGCTCTCTTCAAAATTTAATCGAATCTTCTCTTCTCGCTCTTTAAGCAATACCCGATTTCCCTACTATATCTCTACCCTAACTAATCTCAGTGTCAACTCATTCCATTTCCTTTCGTAGATTTTTACAACCAAATTCCAATTCCAAAATTAAACCTATGGACTTAATCAATTTTTTACAATGGAATGTCCGCAGTCTCCCAGCTCGATCTCCCTCTATTCAGAATCTCTTATCTGACTCAAAATGCTCCATAGCATTATTATCCGAGACCTGGCTTCTTCCTACCAGGAATTTTCAAATTCTACACTTCAATCTTTTTAGATCCGACGTCCTGACGGTTATGGTGGCTCTGCAATTGCAACACATGTCTCCTTAAATGTCTGCGAAATGTCAAACAATCTTTTCATAATCATAAAATAGATATTATTGGTATCGAAGTTTTGAACCTTAAAAATCTCCCCATCATCTCTTTCTGGTCATGCTACATCCCCAATGATTCCAATATACCCTTAACATTGTGGGAATCCTTATTCCAACTAACCAGCAACAACTGTTTCATCGTAGGCGATTTTAACGCCCACAATCCCGCGTGGGGTTCATCCTTCGCTTCTAGACGCGGGAACATGATCTACAATACCATCAATTCCTTAGGTCTTAATATTCTTAACACCGGTACTGCCACCCACTTAGGTAGGCCCAACTGCCCCAATTCTTCTATAGACATTTCTTTCTGTTCTCCTAACATAATGTGGTCCTCGTCCTGGTCGACCCTGTCTGAGCCACATGGTAGTGACCACTTCCCTATATTAATCTCACTATCTACAAACACCACCACTAATATTCCTAGAAATCTCACTCCAAATGACGTAACTTTCCCATCTGAACCCCAAGAATTCAATCTTAATAGAGCCGATTGGAATTTATTTTCCGACTTAATTAACCACAACATTACGCATTTTGATAACACACCGAGCCCAATCGAAGCTTACAATCAATTTACCCAAATAGTTATAGACTCTGCCAAACAATCCATCCAGCGTAAACACAAAAATAACAAACTCTATCCCCCCTCGCCTCCATGGTGGGACTCCACATGCACCCAATCTGTTAAAAGTCGTAATAAGCTATTCCAAACATACCGCCGCTCTGGTTCCATTCATGACTTTTACAGATATAGTAACTCTTGTTCGCATACAACTCGTTTACTTAAATTAAAGAAATCGAATTCCTGGAAAATATTTTGTAACAATCTCAAACCTTCCTCGTCCATCACTTCACTTTGGAGTACTGCCAAACGTTTTCGGAATAGCATTCACCCACTCTCCCGTCCACATAACGATGTATGGTTTAATGATTTTTGCACTAAAGTTGCACCCTATTATGTTCCCTCGGAATCTGAAATTGCCCCCAATCCTTCAACTATTTACACTTACCTTCTTCTCACTGTCTAAGTTTACCACTAACCCTCAATGAACTTAACACTGAAATTTCTTCGCGAAAATCCGCTGCCTCGGGCATCGACTGTATATCCCCTCTTATGTTAAAACACCTACCCACTAACGCATTAGAACTTTTACTCAAAATACTCAATAATTTAATCGTTTTTAACCTAATCCCCTTATCCTGGACCGAATACAAAGGTAATCCTCATTCCAAAAGCTCACTCGAATAATTAATTTCGCCCGATCACTTTATCTTTTTCACTTTGTAAAGTTGTCGAACATATTTTTAAAAATAGACTTGATTGGTGGTTAGAGTCTAACTCAATTCTTCCCAATAATCTGTACGCTTTCAGACGAGGTAGGGGCACCACAGACTGCCTTGCCAACTTTATTGGTGATATTTATCAGTCATTCAATAATAAAGAGTACCTCGTTGCCACCTTTATTGATGTTCGCGGCGCCTTTGACACCGTGAATATCCCTCTTTTAATCTCCCACTTAAATGCGCTAAATCTCCCACTCTCCTTCACCAATTATATCTTTCATCTTTTTTCTCATAGAACTTTACATTTTCTCTCCCCCTTCGGTGCTACCAATACACGTACGACTTCAACCGGTCTTCCACAAGGCAGCTGTCTGAGCTCAATTCTTTTTAATATTTACATGTGTTTTATTGCTAATCGTCTTATTTCTCCTGGTCACAGTTGTCTTATGTATGCTGATGATATAGTTATTTACTCCCACAATAGACAAATCAACTTTGCAATCGCCTCCCTTAACGACGCATTATATTCTTTACACAATGTTCTATCTTCTTCCTTCTTCTCAATAGCTCCCGAAAAATGCAAGTCCTTAATTTTCTCCAGACGACACTACCATCAGTTTGATGCCACAACAATAGATGGTTACACAATCCCCTACGCTCCAAACCATACATACTTAGGTCTAAATATGTACCCTAAGCTTCGATGGTCTCCTCATCTTCACGACTTAACTATATTTGCAACCCGCTGGTCTAACTTTCTAAGATCCGTGGCCAATACATGGTGGGGTTCACACCCCTCTACCTTAATACGTATTTACCAATCCGTCATACGCGCCAAGTTTGATTACTGTTGTTTCTTTTCTGGATCTTCTGCCCTCGCTCACCTTAATAAACTTAATAGATTACAAATCTCTTGTCTTAGATCCATTATAGGTGCCTTAAGATCCACTCCTTCTCCCGCTATTGAAGTCGAAACATCTTGCCAACCACTCCATATAAGAACCAAATGACTTGCCAGCAAATTCTTACTCAAACAGTTAGCAAACAAAGAACCCTATATCTTCAATACCTTCCTTGACGTCTATTACTCTTGGCGATATGTCCAAAAGACACTTCCAGTTCTCGCCTTAATAGCGCATTCTCTTACAGACACATGCAATTATATTATCCAAACTAACAAATTTCCATTATATGAAACTAATTTCCAATCCTTACTTTTTTCCCCTATCACTCATCAAAATAAAAACTTTCTAAATCACTCGCGAACCTTTCTGATTTCCGCACCACCCAATTATGTGAACAATATCTTTCTCGATTTCATTCATAACACCTTCCCGCTCTTCATCCTAATTTTCACAGACGGTTCTGTCTCTCCCCTATCAGCTGGATATTCTTTTTACATCCCGGAGTTCCACATTTCCTTCTCTAACAATCTACCTCCCACGGCATCTTCTTTCACAGTTGAATGTTTCGCTATTATTGAAGCACTCAACACAATTTCATCCTTACCTTCAAACAAATATCTCATCGCCACTGACTCTCTGTCCTGTCTTCAAGCCCTCTCCTCTAACGTTTTTAAATCACATCTCTCTCCTCTCATAATCACTATCAGACATTTTTTATTTTCCTTTACAGAATCTGGCTCGGACATTCAATTTATATGGGTACCAGGCCATACTGGAATTGCGTGAAACGAATTCGTTGACAAGCTAGCTAAATCTTCTGCTTCCCTCAGATGCCCTCCAAGTACGAAAATTCCATGGTCTGATTTTATCCCCATCCTTAGGTCTTGTACTTCTAATCTTTGGCTTAGATACTGGGTCTCACTCCCCCTTTACTTCGCCACCTGGTACAGAAAGATATCTCCAACCATTCCAACACTACCATGGTTTGGTCGCCTCCGGTTTGGTCATACACGACTTCCTTCTCATTCCTTTAAACTGTCATTGAACGATTTTCCTCTCTGTACACTACACAATGACCCTATGGTCTGTGATATTAACCATCTACTCTTCATCTGTCCCAGCTTATCAACACATCGTGACCACCTATTATCTATTTTGAATACCTCCAACATCACTTTCGACCTTATAGGTATACTTTCAAACAACAAAAAAACATCATAATAAATATAATATCTTTCTTTAACCACTCAGGCTTTTAATCTAATCTTATACTGTACTGTTTCTACGGTAATTGTAACTGTAAACTGTAATTGTATTTTGTAATTTGTAATTGTTGAAACTAATTGTACCCACAAAGTTTAAATAAAAAAAAAAAAAAAAAATGAAGACCTCTTAAGCTCGAATTTTACAAGTGGTCTTAGTTCGGTCCAGTCACGGTCAAGTATTATGATGTACAGTTCTCACTACCGGTCAAAATCAGTCAAGTTCTATCTGCACGTTGCCACAAAGTATACAAAAGTGTATAAAAAATATAATAAAATATAAATATTGCCTTGAGTATTATTAAATTAAAAGCAAAATAATACAACAGGTTTTGATTTGAAAATCCTTGTCAGTTGTATAAAGTGCACTGAATATAAAATAAAATAAACTGAAATAATACAAATTAAAATAATTTTTACATAAAGAAAACTTTTTTTTCTAGATTTATAAAAATAAAAGTTTAATTAAAAGATATTGTATTTTTAATTAGTGATATTAAACTACTTCTCCATTTAATATGACAAATATTATAATATACTACAATAAGTAGCAGTGGCATGCACAGCTTTTTTGAATGGGAGGGGATATTCATTTTTGACTTGATTTGATTTGATTTTATTTGCTTATATTTTATAAATAATATTTTAATTGAAAACTTCCAGATTTAATTTAGTATAATATTTAATACATGATAGTCAATAAAATATGTTATAAAATTAATAGTAATAATTTATTATATAACAGAACCGAATTTCCTAATATAGAAATCAGAGGTTATTTTTTACATTTTTTGCAAAATATGAAAAAACAAGTTGCAGCTGTAGGATTAATGGTGTAAGTTAAATGTTTTATTTAATTTAAATGGAATATATTATGATTAGAGTACGGATTTTAAACCAATAAAAAATTAAAAAAGCACTAAAAAAGAAAACAATAAAGCTGTCTAAATCTTCTAAAAAAGCATTAAAAATAGGTTTTTAAAAAAATATTTATCACAAAGAATTAAAATTATTTATTAGTTTATTAAATTATTTAAAAAAAAAAAAAAAAAGGTATAATAAATGTATTTACAAGCCTCCGAGTTTTCCTTCTTCCACGATTATTAATTTGTAAATTAAATTTATTCTATTAAGATAATTTATAAAAAATAAATTAAATAATAGTTATAAAATGATTTTTTTTACCTATATCATCGGAGTTTCATTAGACAATTAAAACTTTTTTCAAGTTTTAAAATAAAAATCGTTTACGGTGATTGAACAATATATGCTTGTATTTTAAAAAACTACGTTCGACGTCAACAGAAGAGTTTTTTTTCGCCTTTTAGAATATTTGATATTATGGTAAGAATTTTAAATCCCGAATTTTTGTTTAGTACATCGTCAAATTTTTTTGTAACTGTTTCTCCTGTTTTTCCCAAAGCTTATTTAATTTGCTGTTTCACCTTTTCTTTACAACACACGGATTCTGATAATAGCATCCCAGATGTTTCTAAACGTGTAATTTCAGCAGCCAAAAATCCGATATTACTTTTTATGTATATTAAATTTGCTTCAATTTCTGGGTTTTCGACTAATTGTTTAGCTTTTTTAATAGCCAGAGCATCATCTGAGTCCAATTGAAGTATAAAATTTTTAATGTGTAGAATATGTTCACAATAATAGTTGACGGCATCGGTAAGAATAACGAAGTATACAACGAAAACTAAATTGTAATTCTGAGTAGAATTGTGTTTATTGTCGTTTCAAGATAAAATAATCTACCATATACCATTGATTATAGAATAGTTGACATAAAAAAATCTTATGAGTTAGACATAAAAAAAATCATAAAAGTAGGTCTCTCATTAAAATAACAGATGCTCATATTTATCCAAATTCTTTTCAAAAAATGCGTGTTAAATTAGCCACACTGAAAATTAACACAACCACTCTGTTTTAAAGGTTTTAAGCAGACCATTAATGGTGTATTGCAATTTTTAGAAGAAGAAAAATCTAATGATATAGTATTTTTAATGACCAACCGTTTGAATCAGGATGTATTAGAAAATCTTTTTAGTATTTTACGACAAAAGGGTGGTTATAACAAGAATCCAACAGCCAGAACGATTAGGACTTCGATAAGAAGTAATTGTATTTTTTCTTTATGCACATCTACTAGAACAAATTGTGAGAAACTGTTGAAAAACTGAGTAATTTCGGTAAAATCTGTAAAATTCCGCCGTAAACGGATTTAATCATATTTAATTATCAATTTAATCATATCATTTAAAATAGTAAATCATTAGGTACGAGTGCTAGGAATTAAATATCAATAAAATGTATAAATAACTCTGACCACAATGGCGCAATGCAATACTGAGTTATGAGCACCCGTGGCCCGCCCCGCCCAGTACGGCAGCGTTCGACACTCGTTCTGTATTTATCTATACAGATTATAAAATAATTATTTTTTCTATTATACAACGCATTCTATCGGCAGCTAGAACAAACATAATTTTAGTAGCCTAATATCTCTATACCATGGACTATAATATCTATTCTATAATCAATGCATATACGTACCTATCTAAATTACATTGATAAATAAATTCATAAATCAAATATAACGAGATAAAATCGATTGAGCCAGCCATTACCATGGAAAACATTATTTAATACGAAAATTTACATTTCAAATACGTTTATTTAGAATACATTTTGAAAAAATGTACCAAAAAATGCTCAAAAAAGCATAAATATACGAAAAACGCAAAAAAAGCAAAATAAAATGTTGTGCATAGAAGTATAGTAGTATAAATCGAATTTGTAGCTGATATAGCTTGGTTTTAGAGCAATAGAAAAAAAAGGCAAATGCCTTCAAAATCCGTACTTATAATTATGATAAATCTATGTTGGGGTTTACAATATTTATTGATCAGAATGATGCTTTTAAATCACAAAATTT
Organism: Sipha flava; assembly: GCF_003268045.1. Taxonomy (NCBI): domain Eukaryota; kingdom Metazoa; phylum Arthropoda; class Insecta; order Hemiptera; family Aphididae; genus Sipha; species Sipha flava. Next base: position 745,221 of record NW_020272000.1, read on the forward strand.
GATTCATATGTAATAAAATTTTAAAAGTTAAATAAATTAAATATTAAAAATAAGTATGAAATTTTGATTTTTGTTGACATACCTACCTACCGAATGAATATATAAATCATTTTTGAATAATTAAATTAAAAAATGAGGTATGTTTAATAGTTCAATATACAATAATTGTATTATAATATTACTCCATTTAGAGACTACAGAAATGATGCAAACTTAAATTTACATGCTCGGATGATAACAGCGTTGGCATTTGTCCCGCCAGAAGATGTTGCTGCTTATTTTGAAACGCTGAGTATGGAAATAGAAGCAGTTTATTCATCATTATAGCCAATCCTTGATTGGCTTGAAACATATTGTATTGGAATGTTGAGAAGGGAAGTTGTTAGGAGAATACCAGCTTTTCCTATTCCTACTTGGAATTTATATAAGAGAGTTTTAGCTGAACAAATGGTATGTCACATTGTCGAATCCTTTTTTCATTTTACTCCATAAGCATTTAGATATAATAAGATTTTTTCTACAAAAATAAAAGCATATTCATCCCTCATCATACAACAATATTATAAGTATATTTATTTTAACATTTATTTTAATTTTTATTTATGAACATAAACTGTGAATGGTTCAATTAATTAAAAATATTAAACTGTAAAGTTAGATGTGTACATGTATTTTTGCAAAGGTATACACTTTTATCTCAATACATTTATTATATAATTTATTCACAGTCTTTTAACAATTTGAAATAAAAATTGTAATCCAACGTTATAAAAATATGTTAAATTTTTATAATTTTCACCAAATTATATAAGTAAGTATTAAATAAACAAAACAACTATTATAGTATTTATTTAAAACTATAAGATGCCTAACTAATAACTTAACCATATTATAATAACTAATATTATAAATATATATATAATATTATTATTATTATTATTAATATTATATATGTTAAATTTTAATATTACTAACAAATAATTGTTATTATTCTTTTTTATAATTCGGTTATCTGTTTAAACAGAAAACAAATAATATTGCTGAAGCATCTCACAGGAAACTCCAGGCGCAGCTGAGCATGTCGAACCCAACAATTTGGAAATTTATAATTGAACTTAGAAAAGTGCAAGCAGAGAGGGACATTTATTATGAATTCCTTGTTGCGGGAAATCAACCACCTCCTTCAAAAAGGAAATTTTTTGATGCAGGAAACTGCATTTTGCACATGGTACAAAATTATAGAAATCGACAAGCCATCGAGTACCTAAGAGGACTAGCACATAATTTTATAACTGATCACTAATAAAAATAAATTAATTAATATATTTTTTTCTTTTTTTTCTCCCTCACCTTTCTCCCAACTATTTGGGATCGGCCACCTTTGTCTTAAACCTCCAATAACCATTGGCGCACACACGGGGATGCCTGGGGGTCCTTAATACAGTGGCGGATCTACGGGGGTGGATATGGGTGATAGATGCCTCCCACTCGTGGGCCCAAAGTTAAAAAAATTTTTTTGCAACCAATTCAATTTTTACATGCACAATTCAAATAATAACTATTTTTTTATTATTTCGTTTTCATTATTTCGTAACCAAGATACACTAATATATATTGGTATTTAACTTCATATCAGATTACAGATATACACCTCGTACTTATATCATGACCCGGGATACAACCATAGAGTAATGGCACAGTTATCAAGAAAATTAAATTTTATTTTGTAAATTTAGTAGAATAAAACTTATAATACCTACACATATTATGTACGAAAATATTTTATATCTCCACTCCATGATAAAATCCTAGATCCGCCACTGGCTTAACACCTCTGAGTTCTAAATTAGTAGCCCCAGTTTATTTTGAGATAAAATTATTGTTTAAAGAGGATTATTTTACATTTATAAGAATGGATAAACACCAGTTTGCATTGATATTGCACTAATAACACGATCGTACTAATACTATGTAAATACAAATGATATTGGGTATTTTTTGTTTATGTTACCTATGCATGTGATACTGTGATTACTGTTCGTACAAGTTTATGCTGGAATACCATTTAGGATTTTGATTTTGTTTACCGTCTACAGGTTTGATTGCTTATTGATAAAAAATAGTGATGTTTATTAATAATAGTTATAATACGAAAAATTGCTACAATTGCTATATAGTTAAATGGTAAAAATAAAACATTTTATGCCAAGTAATTGTAGGCAGGGACGGCGCGAAGGGGTGGGAAATAGGGGCAGTTGCCCAGGGCCCCGCGTTTTAAATTATAATTAAGGCCCCGTGGTTCTGATTAACTAAACTTAAAATATTTTATTAATATATAATTATAAGACCCAACATTTATTTTGCCCAGGTCCTCGCAAACTCTAGCACCGTCACTGATTGTAGGGCAGTGGTTTCCAAGTGGGAGTATAATTTTGGATGAGTAAGGAGAGGAATATGGTGATTATAAAATTACAAAAATAATTATGATATATTACATTTATATTGTGTAAAATTGAAATTACTATATATTTTCAGATTATTCCGCATCGATAACAATCATATTTTATAATGATATTAGATACACCTTTTTGCTTTTAATCTAATATTGATAGGTACAAAGTTTGATTAGCACGACTAAAAAAAATCGCCTAAACTCTGATTTTAGTGGGAGGGGGAATAAGACTTTTTAAAATTTACCATGGGGCATGGTATAGGATGAAAAAGATTGGGAACTACTGTTGTAAGGGGTTTGTGGGGGGGCTTTGCCTTGGGGCGGATAATTTTAGCACTCACAAGTTAGGGAATGTGCGCCTATACCAATAACCCCTTATTATAATTTAATAAAATGTATTATTTTATTCACCCTAATAGTTATTAAAATAATTTATTTAACTTCATAAAATACCTTTCAACATTTTTTTATTGTTGGGTCTCATACTTCGTACTCACCAGTCAGAGTAAAAATAAACATATTAATATATGTTTATTTATATATATTTATATACATACATATATATATCACAAATTATGACATTTATATAGGTAGTATGTACCAAGTACCATAGTGCAAAAATTTGATTTTATATTATAACGAATATTGTCTGTGAATCATAATTAACAAGGGTACAGATTTCATATTATGGAAAAGTACTGTAATGCGCACTATAATATGACCGAAAAATCTTAAAATATGCTTAAAAAAAAATTATCTTCTGTTAATAATGTGGGAATTTTTCTTATAATACATAAATAAATACTATTTTTCAGTCGGTATAAATGATATTTATGATAAATTCTTAATAAAGCATTATATTATCATGTTTATTGGCAAATAATAGCACCAAAACTTCAAAAATGATACTTAAAATCTTAAATACTTTAAATATGCAAAAAGTAACAAAATTATTAATTATTATTATTACAATATAATACAAATATATATAATATATATATATGTGTGTGTGTGTGTATATTATGTAATAATCAATTCATTATCAATTTTACACATTTCTAATAAAAAATTAGTTCAAATGAATTCGAATAATTCAGTTGATTCACGATTTTGGATTTTATCTTGGAAACAATAGATTTTATCAAAATATAATTTTCTAATGCTTATTACATTTTTTTGCGCTGCTCCGGTAAATTTTTTTGGTTCGCTGGAAAGAGCAACTTCTCTAGTACATTATATTACATTTTTAAATCTTAAATTAGTATACATATTGGAATGTTTATTAACTTTTAACCAGTGATGTAGTCGTAATTTTTATAGTAAGTATACGCTTAAATACGATCGATAATTAAACGTGGGGGCCTCCCCCCCTAGATAGTTATTATACGTTGTTAAAAATTTCATATTTATATATACACTAACCTGTCACAATTAAACCCATGGGCGTATTTTAGGTAGGGGGGCGAAAGGGGCGATCCCCCCGAAATCTGTATTTAAGGAATTAATTATATGTGAGATACACATTTCAAATTTTTTTAATGTCGATCATTTTATAACGAAATCAAATTACGCGTGACTGTGAATACTGAATTAGGCTTTTTATCGAGTCCATACTTACATGTCCATACAAATAGATTTGTTACAAAATAAGCGTAACTTTCAAAACATAGCCAGGTGTAAAAAAAAGAACTACATAAAAGTCGATATGTCCATGTTCATTCGGCATTATATTAGAAAAAAAAAAACCACGAATATTAAGGATTTACCTGATTTAAATATTACCAAAAATTTGACATGTAAATTTTGAGCCTGGATTTAAGAAAAAGTTTGAGTCATCCCCCCCCTCCCCTAGAAGTAAGTCTAAATACGCCCCTGATTAAACCTCATATAACATGTTTTCAGAAGTTTGTTTATCCAATTCCACTTAATCCAGAAAAATAAATATTGGATCTTCTTGAGAAATCGACGCTTTAATGAATATAATCATACATGATTTTGAGCTAACTGTTGTTGATTCATCAATTAAAACAGAAATCTTAGACTCAGAATCGATTATTTTTTTTTATAACAACTTCTCTCATTTTGCATGCAATATGACTTACAATAGAAGTACACGAATACCTAGAATGCAAAATTGAACCTAAGTACACACCGTTACATTTTTGCAATTCTACAAGCTTTGAACGGTTTTCAAAAGGCCTATTGTGATTTGGTATATAGTATGCAGTGCAAAAAACACATTCAATTGAATCTTCATTTCTATTAAGTTGATCTTCAAAGCTCTTGGTTATCGCTTCTGACTCTTTATCTTTTTTAATACTACAGGCAAAAGTATGAGCACTAGATTCAGCATGTCTCTTAATCTTATTTCAAAGAGTGGCTAATCGTGTTTTCTTATTTAGATGATAACCACTATCAACCAAACAAGACATTTTTTTTGAAAGTTCTACACCTTGTTTTTTATAAGTTTTCAAATAACCAGCTTCTTAACAAAAAATACAATCCAACTTTTCTTTCAAATAAATTAACCAGGGATGTTTTGTTTTCTTTCAAGCCATTGCTCAAGTGACCACACAGGCCATTGTACTTTTTTCTAAAATTATAAATGAAATTATTATATGTGGCGTATTGGCGTGATCAATAGAAATAATATTTTGATTTTAGAGTTCAGTAGTTTATTTTTGTTCACTATCATTGTATTTCTCTTGTCATCGTTTGTGTCCGAATATTTAAATTAATTTAGGATGGGAAAAGAAAAATTATCTACGTAAGCTACTCTAAAAATATACGATTTGTATGATGTATTCAAGTTCTTTTTTTAGCGCTTATTTTGATGATTTTAAAGGCTATAAGTCCCGAGCTCTGATTATTACTATCTAATACTTACCTAAACGGCTATACATTAAATTTAAAAAAAAGTATAATTTTCATTATTTTATAACTAATAGCAGTCCCTAAAATTGTGTGTAGTACGAAATTTAAAAGTGTGCTATTCAAATTAAACCTTTATAATAATATTATAGCTTAACATGTTTTTAATGTTTTAATGGATTTTTTCCAAACTTCATTTTAATTATTATCTACATTCTACATAAACACACAGTAAATAATATTTTGTGTTGTTACATATTGTAATCTTATTATTATAACACATTCTTATTGATAGTAGATATTTTTATTTTTATCAGTTTTATATTTTAGGGACTGACTTATAGCTACTATTTAAATTGTAGACACCTACAACAAAGGTTGTTTTTTCAAAAGTCAGTGCAATACTCAGTTATATTATTTTTACTAAAATGTACATAACGCCATTATGAATATTTGTCATCATAAAAAACGGCAAATTTGGTAATTAGTTGAAACATTGTCTTGACTATTTAAAAAATGCTAATTTTATTTATCATATTAAATTGTATTGATTCCAAATAAATATACTACCACTTTTACATTTCCTAATAGTTTATCAAAAAAAAAAGTAGGAAGCTTTTTTGTCACCCAAAAAATTGTAAATTTGGATATAACTGGCTTTTGTACTGGTGTCTAGTGCCTTTATACTTAAATATTAAAACACAAATTTAGAATAAACAAATATGTTAAGTTATAACCAATAAAATAGATACTTACAAAGTTCATATAGAATTATTATTAATTTGTTAAGTACCTACTAAGATTGTGTAAAATATAATATCAAATACTGATATTCAAATAGTCAAATATTCGAATAATTTATGGTAAAGTTATCTGAATTCGAATGTACATTACATCTCTATTACAGACATTATGTATACATATTAATTAATTAAAATTAAAGTTTTAGTACGTACGTATTATATATAATATTTAATAATTATAATTAACACCCCTCTTCAGAAAATCCTAGCTACGCCACTGATCGTACGTAAATATATATCATATTACATATATTTATTTATAAAGAATAATAAATTTACAATAAAATACAATTTCGATTATCAAAATGTTAAGATGAACTTTACTTTTTTTTTTTAACGGTAAAATAAAATTTACAATTCTTTAATATTATATAATAAATTTTATCATCAATTTTAAAAATTATCATACATAAAATAAAAATAAAAACGATCCTTCACTTTAAATAACAATAAAAAAATTTTTTCAAACTCCAATAAAATATTTAAATCTTTTAATTATTATTATTATTAAATTGTATAAAAGTACACATACCCCCCCTTTAAGTCCGCACCAGCGGTATCGGTATATTATAATATATAATATAAAATTAAATAAATAATTATGTAGATGGTAACAACTCATGTAAACAACATTACTCACATTTTATTTTTTTGTTGGTGGACTGTCTACGGACGATTTGTCTGAATCCATATCAATGGGTTTAAAAAACTTTAAAATTTAACTCATTTTTGATTTTATTCAATATATGTCAATTAAAATTTAAGTGAATAGTGTACAAGCCTACAGATATAAATATCGTGTATTCGTTGGCACAGTGTTGTTTTATATTAACAATGAACTCCAAAATGATCTATAATTATAGATGTTAGATAATATGGGTCGTTGGGAATTCCGTAATATGTCGGTGAGCACGACAATAAATTACACTCTTCGTTAACATTATCATCGTGGTGTCGATCAGTTATTTTTAACATATTTACTGTATTATCAACAATATTATCAATTTAATGATAATTTTATTGTATACGTCAATTTATTAATTATCATATATTTAATAAAAAAAATTATTAATATGTAACAGAATAACAGAGAAGTGCGTATACGCCGTATACCCGCGTATCAGATAGCTTCCTATAAGTATACGCACCAACAGATAAACAAAGAAGTGGGTATACGCCGTTTACCCCTCTACACCATTGCTTTTAACTACCAAAAATAGGCAGATTTCGTGATTTTTATCAACCTTCCAAATTCAAACGCTTATTAATATTTAAAAATTGTGACTGCGGATTTTTGAAATTTTTTCACACGAACCTAAACAATGTGTGACAAATATTGTATCAAAATTTCAAAGGCAACCAATTTTTTTTATTGATGTTATACGGAAAAAAATAGAATAGTGGAGATACGATCGCGGCGAAATTAACGGCTGTGAAACGGTCGCGGCGAAATGTACTATACCCATTAAATTATGTTATTAGTTCTGTGATTATTTTTTTTAAATTCAATAAAGCAAGCTGATTGATTTTCGATTTTTTTAATTTCTTGAAATGATGGAAAATATATAGTGTCATTGTTTTCTGATGCGTTTTAAATATTTCTAATTTTTTCCTAAAACCTTCAATATTACTATAAAGTTGATATATATTTTGTCCTCTTCCTTACAGTTTTAAATTTAAAATATTTAATTGAGATGTCAAATCAGCGAGAAAAGCAGAGACTTCACGAATTAAATACTTTGTAAGTCTTCATAAAACTATTGACCAATACTTTTAGATTTAAAAAATTCAAAAATTTCACTTTTCAATGAAAAAAAATATTTCAAACATTCCCTGGACTCAGCCATCTTACTATCTTACAATCTATCTTACTATCTACCATAGGGTTGCCATACGTCCCGGAAAACCGGGATTGTCACTGGTTTTGGACTTCGTGTCCCGTTGTCCCGAAAATGTTTTCGGGACGTCCATATGTCCCGGCTTAGACGTCTAAAGGAAATGTAGTATTGTTTATTTTTTTAATTTCGACCAGTTTATTTCAAAGTACATTTTTAATCCTAATCGATTAACAATACATAATAAAAACATTATTTGTAATTTAAACATATAATATATTTTATTTTACAAAAAGATTTTTAAATATTAAATTGCCGGTATAGACGTACGCACGGGGGTAACCGGGTGGGCCGTGGCCCCCCTGTGGACTCTGGATTTTTCTTATTTAGGTGTATATCTATATTATACAAGATGGCGAACATTTTTACATTTTACATGAATAAAGTAAAGCCTGTTTTAATTATATAGTATAGAATTTATATCTGTGAATAAATGTAATAAAGTTATTAGTAATTAATCAGACTAATCAGAACTTGAATATAATATAAAAATTGAAGATATAATTCATGCATTTAAAAACCTTACTCTCGTTGACAGAAGGATGGAGTTGTAAATAGTATAATAATATGTAAATAAGGATTTCTTAGACATAAATTGCGTAAGTTTAAAGAGTATTTATTTTTATATTTGTATTTTGAATAAAATAAATAATTTATAAAATTTAAAATATTTAATTATACTGTATTTAGTATAAGAATCTTTGGTTCACTTTTTTTAAGGGCCCCCCCTGCGGACAAAGTTTGCGCACGCCAATGATTGCCGGCCATTAATGGTCTTCTTCAGTGACGTATACATAATTTTTGTATGGGGGGGGGGGGGGGGGGGGGGG
>NW_020272000.1:754171-756173 GCF_003268045.1 Sipha flava
TTTTTAACACTCTTACACTAAGAACATTATTTTATAACATTTAAAAAAAGGCCTAGAGGAACTGACCACTACAACCCCCCTTGTATACGTCACTGGTCCTCCCAATATATTAAAAGTATATTACTCAATAATTTGTTTGTTTTGTCCCGGTTTCGCCTTATAAATTTATGGCAACCATAATCTACCATCTAACGGGATATCACCATACTCACTCTTTTTTTAAAAAAAGTCTAATAAATGCTCTGTGTCAGTGGCGTGGCGAACTACTTTTTGACCAGGGGCCAAATACAGAATACCAACCCACCCACCCACCTCAAATTAATATTTACACCTAAATTCGAATGCCAAGGGTGATTTTATATTATATATAAAAAAAACATTTTTATACGTCATGTACAGTATTAAAATATAACAGTAATGTTTAAAATTTAATATAATATATTACATTTATCCATACATAAAATGTTTGACAAATAATATTTAATTATTTAAAAAGTAATGACTTCTTCATTAAATCACTTGTTAATGCTAACTTATCTATTGCTTCATCAATGTTAATAGAATTGGTCAAATCTTTTTCACATGATATCAAAATAAGACTTTCTAACCTACTTTGTGCCATTGTTGAACGGAGTCTAGTTTTAATAAGTTTGAGTTTTGAAAATGACCGTTCACAAGAAACGGAAGTTGTTGGAATGGTACACAAATGTTTATATAGAAGGTATAAATTCGGGAAAGCTGTAATTAAGTCAAATGAATTAAGTAGTTGGAGCAATTGGAGTGGTGTTGTTTTCTTAGAACGGTTTATGTTGGTGTCTTGACTTTCATTTTCATGATTTTCATCAGAATCATCTTCATATTCATTATTGTTGATAAAATTAATGTCATCAGTGTAATTGTGAACTTTATCTGGGTTAATTTGAGATTGAAATTCTAAAAAACTTTTAGAAAATACAGTATATTCAATGCGTAGTGCATCTTGATTAATCTGAGGAATCCATATTTCAAAGAATTAAACATATCGTCAGGACATGGTTTTCCTTGATTGGCATTCATTAATCTATCATGTGTTAAAAAAGACAAGTCTTTAAGACTTTTGATTTTTTCAAATCGTGTTGTTATTGACATTATTATTTTATCAATGACTAGAAAATATACTTTAGATTTGAAATTATCTACTGGATTTGAAATTATTTCATCTTCAGAGATTTCATCAAACATTCTTTTTCGTTTTCTAAGCCTTATTTCAGGAAGTTGTGTTTCGTCAAGTTCATTATCGATTGCAAATTGTTTAGCATTTTGTAATACTTCATGTGCTCCTTCAGTTGTTCGTAAGTTGGTTAGTTGCTGTTTTACAGAATCGACCATGACTAAGGCTTGCATAAAATCAATCGCTGGAGATTGGAGGTATTTAGATAATGGTGTTGTAATCTCAAAAATTGTTTTCGTTAAAAACATTATCGACACAAATGAGAAAGATGTAATATTTTTGAATAAAGTGGTTGCTAATGAGCCTGTTGATCGGTCGCTTATATTTGAGAGGTCTTCTAATGTATTCAAAATGGCTTTGTACTTTTCAAAAACCACTTCTATTACCCTATGATGTGATGTCCATCGAGTGGTAGAAAAGTTTTTCATTCGACGAGCATGCTCATGTGGGTATAATGTTTTTTGGTGTTCCATAAATAATGCTGTTCTTTTACGTGCTGCCATAAACTCTTTTAATGATTGAATATAACCAAAAAAGTTTCTAGTTTCTGTACAAGAATCACATGTGTCAACAATTGTTAAATTCAGAGTATGAGCAAAGCACCATATATATACTGCTCGAGGATTGTTCTCTTGAATTAATGTTCTAAGTCCTGATTATTGCCCTTGCATAACAGCAGCACCATCGTACGATTGAGCACATAATTGATTTTTCCAGTCCAAGCCATATTTTTCACAAATATCACAAAATAAGTTAAACATTCCTTTTCCGGTTGAGTCAGTTGCTATTTTT
>NW_020272000.1:761173-855238 GCF_003268045.1 Sipha flava
GTGGTTTCTTTTGTTGTTGGTGGAGTTTTTGACGGACCAACCTTGATCAGGTGTGACATCGTTTTTATTTCTCGCAATTGTAATCGGAGAGATTGTGTTGTTTTTGTTGTTTTTGTTATTTTGATTATTATTGGAATTCATGGTCAATTATTGATATTGATATTAGAAATTAAATTAAGGACAAGTGAGAGTATTATACTCATAGGCTGGCGATAGCGTTTGCAGGTAATTACGCTTATCTCAACGGCCGCGGCGGCCGCAGATAGGAAAAAACGTATGCAGTAACGTGCAAGTTTGACCGAAACAACCGAAATGTAAATTTCGTTTGTTGAGTATTCACTTACATTTAGTTGACTTGAACGAAATAAACAGATTTAATTTATTTATTTTTTTCGTAAAGAAAAAGAGTTGAAAGTTACGTACGTTCTCACATAACTATACTGGTGAGGTGATAGAAAAACAATATAGTTATAATTAAAATTAATTAACGAGCTAATAAATTTACGAGAGCGCATGGAACGCGTGCGAAGCGGACGACTGCTATCGCGAGAATAATGATTTGGAAATTAAAAATAAAACTAGCTAATTTAAATTTTTTTAAATAGATTATTTAATTATTACCTTTTGGTTCGACAGAATTAGTGTAAGATGTGGATTGAATTTCAGTCAACAAATTAGAATCAATAACATCATCATTGGGTATTGATTCGGAATAATTCTGACTGTCAGATTTACGTTGTTCACATACAATACTATCAATAGTTTCTATAACCAGTGTTTCAACTGAAAAAAAAACTAACTTAAAAAAACTTAAATCTACAATAAATTGTTTTTAATAATTTTGTTTATTTTTAACACAAGTCTATATATTATTTGCATTTTAAGAGTATGTTTTAATTAATTTTCATAAATTGTTAATGCATCAAGCCATCAACGTATGTAGATAAATTGTACCTATATGAAATAGTTTTTTAGAAAATTAAATGTTGAGCCATACTAGTAAGTAGTAATGTAAAATATTGTTTATTATACTATAATCTTAAGATTAAAGAATCATATATTAGTAATTTAGTATTTCATATATACATTTATTTACAACATTGCGAGTCTGAGAAGATAAATAAAAAAAAATTAGAGTATCTACACTACATGCAGATACATCGGTACATGTATATGTCTAGTTTCTTCTGAATATAGTTGACATAAGAATGTCAATGACAAATTGGTATTAGATACGAGGAGACAAGAATTAAACTGTAGGTAAATTTTTTAACATGTGTAAAAAAAAACTCATCGCTATCACGTAATTCATCATCGCGCTTACGTTTACGAGATTCTCGCATTAACTCGGCTTTACGTTTCGGAGCCATAGTATAAATACTCAATACACACACGATTATTCCATATTAAACTCCGGCGGGCGCACAACTGATGAACGAAAAAAGAAATACGGTATAGCAGCGGTGATTTTATATATAGCAGTGAAATTTATATATATATATATGTAACGGGCTATACCTAATGTTACTAATAGATCACAATACACCGCAATTCCGATAACGTTCGTATAATCGCCTATTTCCGGGAACCGGTTTCTACCGGTCGATGCACACACACACACGCATACACATCATATTAAACGCTAATGACGTCATGGTAACATTCTCGGTGTCGCACAAATTAACAGAATGACCCCCAGCCATAAGACATATACATGTCAATAAAAGATAGTAAGATAAGTAGTAATATTATTCATTGAGTATCAACCAAAAATAATTTACCACATTGTTCATTAATAGTAAATGTGGTTCATTGTTCATCAGTAAAAATTTAAGATTTGGGTTGATCTCCAGTCAACAAATTTAAATAAATAAAATCATCACATTAACTTTATTTTAAAATACTACTTACAGACTACAGTATTTAAATTAAAACTGTGAACTGAACAAATAAATATTTATAAAAACAGTGTTGGTACCTACATGGCTACATTTCAAATTATGTAAGATTGAATATAGTCGTCAGCATTAAAATTAGATACATAAAAGAAGTGTATTATAATATAATAGTTGAATCGCAATAATTCAAACCTCAATAACTCGAAAATCTTGACAACTCAATTTTATTTTTTTATTATTCCTATATAATTTACTATTCCCCTATATAAATTAGTAAGATATCTCAAAGCGAATTTTTATTCAACTTTAACTTTGAAGTTTGAGTTATCGCGACTCAATTGTACTAGTTTACAACAAAATAATAATAAACATAAAATACCTAGGTATTATACTTACCTTTGTCAGAAACATTTCTAGACGACTTAAAAAATGTACTGAGCTTTGCAGTACTTTCTACTGATTTTCGTTTTTTGCATGCTATAGTATGTCTTAGCCAATTTGTACTATTCATTTTTGCTTTCATTTTACCACAAACACAAACTTCTTCAACTAACGACATATTGCAAGTCTGAAAAAACTAATTTTATATAAAATATGATTTTTTTGGCATGTTGAAAGTTAAATTAATTTCCTATAGTTAACACTTTTATTATTTAGTTTTTAATTATGTTATAGAAATTAACTAATTGATACTAAGTATGTTACAAGATGCATCATACATGGATCAATTTTATTAACTTAAAATGTAACAACTAGGTACTTATCTAAATAGCTATAAGTATACTAAGTTAGCCATAATTATAAGTATTTAAAAAATAACGAGACTTACCTCCCGATTAGATCTGGTTTCCAGCACTTATTTAAAAACAACAAATATTTCCAGTAATCAGTATAATTAACTAAAAGTTAATATTATTATATTAATTAACAAAAAATAAAACTGAACTGAATAAATTACAAGTTAACCAATGTAGAATACTTTATGCAGCATAACTCGACGTACGTAGCTCAAACAAAATAAAATATGAAAAATAACAAATTCACTAAAGTTTAAAATATTTAGTGGAAAATGTCGATTTCAGGTTATATACTTCGTAAATCGCAATTCGTAATAATTATCGTGAAGCCAATGGATACGGTCTCCGCCGCTCACTGGTTAGCTTCAGAGAAACGCATTTCTAAAAATAAATACCTAATATACACTGCTGGTACCTTATCACCACGTATCGAGGAGGGGGTGGGTGGTGGTGCACTTGTAAGTAGTAACGTATTGACATTTGACATTTTGTTTACGTCTACCACGGACTAATCTATTTTATCATGACAATGCAATTAGCAATAATATTCGAATATTGTTGATACTGATTAATAACTTTTTAAGTTTAATATTTTGAATTATGTTGTAACTTGTAACATCTTGCGTGTTGTACTTGTCATATTGGCGACAAATGACAATCCTAATGTGTAATGCGCATAACTAAACCTACCTACATTTTATTTATTAAATATTTTACCCCAATTTTTAATGACACCCAGTACCTACCCACCCACCCACCCAATAACCCGGTGGGGCCGCGGCCCCTGGAAAACCCCCTCACCACGCCACTGCTCTGTGTCTTTGACCTTTGTTACCACCATGAATATAATAAACAATGCTTATCACTTTTTTCATAGTTTCATTAGTTTTAAAAAAACTTGCCACAAAGCGCTTATTGGTGAATAATGCAATGAATAAATAAACATTTTAGCCCTATTTGCTTTAAATTTCCTACTAATCCAGTATGTATGCCAACAGTGGCGTAGCCAGGATTTTTAAATGGAGGGGCTAACAGTTTTTTTGGATAAGTAAGGTAAGAGAGGATATGAGAATTCACCCTTAACCCCCTCTCCCACCATCTACCACCAAGTTTCTAAACGTAATTCAAGCATTTTATTATAGTTTTAAAAATATTTATTAATATATAATTTATAATAATAATAATAATTTTGGTTTCAGTGTTCAGTCACTTGCTTCACTCTGACAGCTGCATCCTCTTAGGTGAATTTCTGGCTATAATTCAGTTATTATTTCACTTTCATCGATTTGCTCTTTTTTATTTATATTAGCCATAGCTAACCCATTCAGTCTATTTTCCAACATGGTGCTTCTTAAAAAAATTTTTAAGCGATTAAGTGCTGAAAACATTCTTTCCGGAGTGAAAGAGGTAACTAGTAACGTGGCGAATAATTGTAAAAGTATTTTAATGTTAGGTCGAAGATTGGTGCGATGAGAGAGTGAATCAAGAGCAGAATTCGGTTTTGGAATAGTATTTTGACTCTATTGTTGCCTCCATATGAACAGGTTAGTTCTGATTGTAGATGAGGTATCATCATGGAGATCTTGGACATATATTTTAGCAGCTTTTATAATATTTTTACTGTCATACATATTTAAATTGGCCGGAATAAGTCCTTCAAGTGGCATAACATCAATAAGCCTTTGATTAAAACGAGCATCCATTGATTCTATTAAATAGTCAAGATACATTATACATATAAACACGGCCCATAGGGGAGGGCTATAGCCCATTTAGCCCCCCCCCTCCTTGGCTACGCCACTGTAAGCCAACCATAACTGGCGCACCATCAGTAATTATACCAGTGCATTTGAAAATGATCCAAAATCTGAAATCATTTTTTTCAATTCTTCAAATATATCTATACCCATATTTCCAGTAATTAGTGGTTTTATTTGAAGTAATTCTTCATATATATTAAAATCGTATTACGGGAACTCCCGTCGTATTCCTACGTTTTATAGCATAAATGCCATAAACTAGAAATATAAAATGTAAAATTTATACGATAATATCCCAATTTTGTTAATATATTATTGTGACTTTAATTTTTAATTAATAAAATAAATAATTAATTTAACTTTTTTTTTGGGGGGGGGGGGCAAAAAATAAGACACCGAGGGCCGCTGGTTGTACCACCCTGATATAGATATTTACCTTGATTACCGATAACCAATAACCTCGTCCAGCATTTCAAAACTAAAAGCGGTTATCGGTTTTCGGTTCTCAAATTTACGGTTTTTACCGATTTTCAATAAAAACCGGTTACCGGTTTTAAGCCCTGGGAATAAGATTACAAATGTAAGAGACAACCACCCCTTAACAAACTCTCATTCAAACCAACGCCCAAATCACTTTCCCACTTATGCTCAAGCCCAGTGGCGTATACAAGGGGGATGTTTGGTGGATATGACACCCCCCTTGAACCGTATCATATATTACATTATTATAGGAGCATAGGTAAATTGTAAATATAATATGAAATATAAAATAATGCATCATACTAATTACATACAGAGTGATTTTTTTATCGTGAACCAGTTAATATCTCGGGAAGTATTAGGAATTTAAAAATAATTTTTTTTTTTAAACTTTCTAGGTTTTACTATTCTACACTGTGTAACAATTTTGATAATTTTAACTTCCTCCCTTATTTGATAAAACACATACAGGTTAACATTATCGCGATTGTTGCAGTAATGCGGTATTGCGAATACGCTTTCGACGACGGGGACTGCTATGTGATAACTACGCGTCCGTGGCGACCACATAATAGGTCGCGTAACGTAAAGTGGTATAATGCGTCCGTTACCGCCGCAAGCATATAGATAATAAAGCATGACTTTTCATTTATAACTGAGATATGGTTGTATAACTCATCACGGTCTTCAGTTTCGAGTCTGGACTGTGCAGATATATGTAAATCATGACGTCGAATTTTATTTATTTGTTTATTTTAAACTTTAACGGTGTATATTTGAATATTCGACCATTCGAATATCAGTATTCGATGCTAAAATATAATATGTGACGAAAATTATTCGTTTAAGTTTTCGCGCAACACAAAACGTTTAATAATAATAGGTATTATAGAATTAAATACTGATATTCGAACAGTCAAATATTTGAATTATTAACGGTGAAGCTATTCAAATTCGAATATTCGAATATACATTACATCTCTATTATAGACATTATGTATACATATTAATTAATTAGAATAAAAGTTTTAGTTTGTACATATTATATATAATATTTATTATTTATAATTAACACCCCTCTTCAGAAAATTCTAGCTACGCCACTGCTCAAGCCACTTCTGACCAATCAAACAATACAGACAATATACCTCCCATCACAACACAAAATCTAAGTAATACAATTACAAATTTTCTTGAGGAGTTTAAATCCCTTATTAACTCTTTCATCTCTCTTTCAATAAAGTAATCACTAAGCTACTTGATAAAATTTTAATGTCTAGTAATATTACAAATAAATCTCTGATTATTCTCCAATCATAGGCGTGTGCTGTGGATAAGCAGGGTATGCAACTGCACACCCTAAACATAGAGCCTTCTTTCTAAAATTACAAAAAATTAATAAAAATTATGACATATTTTGTCTTATGTACATTATGTGATTTTGTATTACATTATGATTTTTATTATATTTTTATAGTCAGTCCCAGACAGTTTAATTTATTTTTGAAACACAAATCATATGCTATAATAACGATTTAATGAGTTAATGAAATTAAGAAGTACAATAATCCAAGCGAGATTAAATAGCTATCAACTACAGAACAAGAAATGGCTATAAATTAAAATCCCGAAAACATTATTGGTGATATTAAGAATTCAACTGTACGCAGAATCGTTTTATGATTAATTTTGAATTTATCAAATTTATTTTATTTTTCATTTAAGTATATAATTACGTTTTTATTTATTTACCTTATTTAAACGTATTACTCAAACCATTTAAAGTGTTATGTACTTAATTTTTTTTTTCCGTAATTTATTTTAAATTTTAATTATGAAGACAATTATAACGATTTAGAAATGACTATTCAGTTACTTTTTTCAGAAAAAAAATTAAAATTTTAAATTAAATAGTTATTAAGATCAGAATTTCGAACGCTTAAATTAACTTTCAGTTTTAGGAGGGGGGGTAGCAGGGGCATCCTTTTGCATACCCTGAAAAAGAGGTCTGCGCACGCCTATGCCTCCAATTTAATGCTAATGGCCTAAAAGACCATATTAATAAAGTTGAAACTGTACTTCGCGATCAAAGATAGATAATGCTCTTATAACAGAGATCCATTTCACCAAATATTCTTCCATCTTTATCCCAGATTATAAATTATTAAAAACCAATCATTCAGACAACACTGCACATGGTGGAGTTGCTATTCTAATTAAATCGTCGATTATCTATCAAACACTTCCAAATTTTTACCAACCTTTTTTTGCAATTCTCTGCTATAAATATTAATTAAAATAACGTCCCTATCACCATTGCCTCCTAAACACAAGATAACAAACCAAATCCTTACAGACTAAGTCAACATAATAAAACACAGTTTTATAGTCGGAGGTGACTATAATGTAAAACACTTATTATGGGGCTGTCATACAAATAATCCGCGTGGACTAGTTCTCCAAAATTTTATCTCAACCAAATACCTCAAAGTTTTTGCTCCTCCTGGTCCTACGTACTGGCTAACCTCATAACACAAAAATCCTGATATCTTAGATATTTTTATTGCTAAAATTTCTAATAACCTTTACTGTAAAACAGAAAACCTCCTCGAACCTAATTACGATCACTTCTCAGTTATGTTAACAGTAAGTACTTCCCCACTAACACACCAGGATTCTCCTAAATTATTCAATTCCTCTACTGACAAGTATAAATTCCATGATCTTGTTGATTGTTGCGGACATACATAAATGTGGGTCCTTACGACTACCAATACATGGAGCTTGCATTATAATATACATTATTACATACATACAAATTACACTATATGTGAAAACACCATGATATCTACGTGGTAGATATACATAATATATGCCTTTATGAATATCCAAATTTTACAGAGGAGTCACATACAAATAACTGGTATTGTTGCAAAAACCGAAACACTATCAGGACGTGCCGTTACAAGGTAATAAAATTGGCATCGTATGCCATGACCGAAACAATATACAAAACATGTATTTAAAAGGTATTATAAAATTGGATAGTAGATACTTTTCGAAGGGGGTCTAGAATATTAATATTAATATTAAACTATGTCCGGGTCAAATATCCCATAAAAACGGAGTATATAAGGTAGTCCCGAACAGACTATTATGGAGATGTGGTTTACATGTATAGTCGCAAGCACCTTCACGCCAGATCATTTATTGTTTTGTACTTAGAAAAATCTTAAATAAACAGTTAAATTATATTTGAGTATTTTTATTTGGAATATTCCTTTAAAACTTCAACATCGATTACGATTGGACGACGGCACGCAACATGATCAACTAATTCGTCTGAATGTAACACTTAAAACACCTGATGACATTGATCTTGTCGTAAGTAATCTTACGAAATTTATATAGTCTGCGCTTGGTCTTCAACAAGAAAACTTCAAACTTCATCTCATCATCTTCTAATTCTAGAATATATACGCAGTATTATTGTAGAAAAATATAGAGTTAGAGCTCTGTGTCACCGAACATGCCTTCCGTCTGATAAACAAAAATATAATAAATTTACCAACCATCTCAAAAAAGTGATGGCGAAACATAAATCCGAGTCTCTTGCTAATTTTCTTTTTAATCTCTCTACTAAAGTTAGTAGTCTTTGAAGAGAGACCAGAAAAATATGTACATTTAAATCTGCTCACCTACCAATTAAAAATTCAGATGGCAGCTATGTAATTTCTGACCCCGACAAAGCTGAACTTTTTAAAACGCATTTTTCTGATATTTTCAACCTCACCCAGACATATTCTCACATACCATTATTAATAATGTTAATAATTATCTAAATTCTCCATCACGTTCTTCGGCTGGTCCTGTTAAACACTTCACACCAAATTATATCAAATTTGCCATAAATCAATGCTCCCTAAAAAATCCCCAGGATTTGACATTATAACAGCTAAAGTAGCTAGATGTTTATCAAAAAAAGTAATTGTTCATCTTTCCCATATTTTTAACTCTGATTTACAACTGTCTTACTCCCCAATTTTATGGAAATTTTCTACTATTATTTTGGTCCACAAATCTAATAAACCACCTGATTCAATTTCCTCTTTATGTCTAATAATCCTACTTCTATTTTTTCCAAAATTCTGGAAAAATATTTTACTTAAACGTCTGCTCCCGTGTATTGTAGAAAACTACATCATTTCCAATTCTCAATTTGGATTTCGCAGTTCCCATTCAACTATACAACAATTCCATAGAGTCGTCGATGCTTTAACGATGCTCTTACGCGTTAGAGATAAAACTTTAGTGTATAAATGCATTTATCGACATCTCTCAGGCGTTTGATAGGGTCTGGACGATTTTAGTAATTCAAAATCTCCAATCTCATATCACCCTTATGGAAGATTGGTACACCAACTGGAGATTTAAAATTAGTCAATCAAAATCTATCCACACGACGTTCACTCTCAGACTTAACTCTTGCGATGATGTTTATGAGACCCAAATTCCATGTGCTCAGAATACTAAATATCTTGGTTTAACCCTTGATAAAAGGTTGACCCGGGCCCAGCATATCAAATCAAAAAGAGTAAACTTAAACCAACGATTAACGTCTTTTAAAAAATCTCATTTATAATAACAAATTAACACATACACTCGTACTAAACTACTTATTTATAAATCCTTACTCAAACCCATGTAGACATATGAACTGCAACTATAGGGAAACGCAAAAAAGTCTAATCTCAGTAATATTCAAACCTTCCAAAATATAGCGCTTCGAAAATTATTAAATGCTCCTCCCTACGTATCTAATCATCCTATTCATACTGATCTAAAAATGCCGCTAGTGCACGATGAACCTAAAATGAATTATAAACGTTTCCACCATCACCCCAATCCGCTTGCTATAAATCTCTCTATCCCAATAATCCCCGGTAATCCTCCAAGAAGGTTAAAATGCAAACGGTGCCGCGATTTGCTTGTTATATAAAACACGTTCTAAATAAATATAAATATTAAGAAAACAAAAAAAAACAAAAAAGAAAATGTATATAATTTATATATACTACCAAATTATAGTGTCACTAATGTGTGGCTGCTTTCCTGAAACGTTACATGTTCCTTCTATGTATAATTTATTGTAAACTGTTTATTTAATATTTTTTTTTTTTTTACAATATTTTATATATGTATTCTTGTATCATATTTACTTATTGTGCCCTAAGTACAAATTGTAAATTTCTTATAAAAATAAAAAAAATAAAAAGTTACAATTACGATCTTATTCCAATAAGTTCTTGTTGTAAAAGTAACCTCTAACAGAAATAGTGGTAACAAGGAAAAGAAACGAATAAATATATAAATTTTTAGAGCAATATTTGGTGGAATCAATGTATATCGAAAAGACAGAAAATATATCACTGATGAAAAAAAATAATTAACTTAATTTCATAGAAATATTTTATAAATTATTAAAACAATACATTTATAAAATAAAAACTGTTTAAAAAAAAATTGCTTCTAGTTTCGTGTTCTTTCACTGATTTATCTGATTCCTGAAAAAAAAAAAAATTACTATTTTAGCTCATGAACATATTTTCTTCTTTTTGTTTCATAATTTCATACATAGGCTGCATCCGAATTGGGCCCCGAATTTAAAATTACTACACTAGTTGAGTCCCGAATTATTTTAGGTACTACACTAGTTGAGTCCCGGATTTTTATAAGTACTACACTAGTTCCTGAATATTTTTTGGTAAGTACTACATTATACTAACATTTTCCTTCCCATTTTAACAGACTTAGGACTGTCTATGATCTATTTAGATCACAGGTATGGTTAATAATGTTTTTTATAGTTTTTTTTTGTTTTTTAGTTTCTTTTCCATTAATTTTTATTTATATTATATAATGATTTAAACATTTTTAATATTTTTACCAATACAATTCTAATAAATTATATTTAATGGAAAAGAAACTAAAAAAAACCATAAAAAAAACTATAAAAAACATTTTTAACTATACCTGTGGTTTAAATAGATCATAGACAGTCTTAATTCTGTTAAAATGGGAAGGAAAATGTTAGTAAAATGTAGTACTTATCAAAAAATATTCAGAAACTAGTGAAATACTTAAAATAATTCAGGACCCAACTAGTTTAGTACCTATAAAATCCGGGACCCAACTAGTACATTACCTGCGATTAGCCCCTAGTACTCCGGGCCCAACTCAGAAGCTCCGATTACATACACAGTGGCGTAATTGGGGGTCGCAAGGGGTCGCACTCAGTATTTATTTCAGGAAGATGACCGATGGGGGTGTAATACCCCCAGGGGGGAAATGTATACCCCCTCCTCCCGACAAAATGTATGACATTATTACTTAAACTACATATAATTGTGATGCGATTAATAATGAAAGTATTTAAAGTAGTTAAAGACGCACAAAATAACCCAAGATTGTACAATAACTCGTTTCATATATTAATCGCATCATTCTTATTAATATTGTTTGACTGTTGAGCAAAGATTTTAGATATTTCCTGATTACTAACACCAACTTCTAAAGATTCAAAATTTGCTGCAAAAGCCAAATATTCAGATTGTAAATTGCTCACATTTATCTCAGGAAGCCATTTATGAAGTTCTAAAAATGTATATGGAGGAAGAAATGAGTCTTTTGTGTCATCTTTAATACGAGCATATGATAGTCAACTGAAATTTGTTAATATACCTCGACTGGATTGAAAACGACTGTCTAATATATCAATTATTTTATCCAGAATATAGAAATATATATTTATCTTAAATTTGTTAATAACATTAGAAGGGCTTCATCTCTGCAATTTCCATTAGGCAATTTTGTTTTCCTCCCCAATCGTTCTTCTTTTAAACTAGTTTCTTCTAACTCAGCGTTTCTCAACCAGGAGGTCTCGACTCCCAGGGGGGTCGCGAACACTTTGACTTGGGGTCGCATTGTTGTAATTGGGGAAGGGCAAGGGGGCAAGTACCCCCTCTGACAATTTTTTGAGAAAAAAAGGTATAATTCCCCCTCCCCATATAATACAACAGTACAATTAGCACCTTTTATTAATGAACTCTTATGAGTATTATTTAACAATATTGGTACCTAATACCTGCTACCTGCAATTTATGTTTATCTAAACCATGAAATGAGTTAAAAGAATATTAATTTCGACACCAAATTGGATAAATATATGATGCGTTGTTTGAAATTCTGTAAGATACAAATTTGGACTCAATAACTAGACATGAAGCTGATTGTCTATGTAAACACATTAAGCAATTTAAGTTGCTTTATGGTCATTTGGTATGATTTACTAAACCAAATTAATCCAGTGAGCAAATTAATGCAAACAATTAATTATGACTAGAGCTCGGGACTTATTGAATTTGCATATTTTTATTGAATACTCCAATAAATTGCTAAGTAAGACAGAAATTTGTTTTAAGTTATAACTAATTTAAAAACACCAAATAAAAATTGCATATTTTTGCATATATTGAGGTTTTAATGAAAACACGCATTTTTTCTCAATAAATGCATATAATATGCATATTTATGAATTTTATGCATATAATATGCTATATTTTAAGTTCGACGTAGAATATTTCTTATAATAACTTATTACTTATTAATGTTAATATATTTTTCTGTGCACAATTATTATAATAATAATTTATGACATTAGTGCAGTTATGAACATTTTAGAAAATTTGTTATCATATTTGAAAAAGCAGCGATTCGATAATGAAGATTCGTTTGATCAAATTGTGCTTGTTTCCATGCAATAACGTATCCAAGAATTTGCGCGTTTCGCCAGTACCGCCCAAAATCGAAATTTTGTGATTTCCTAAAATTCAACTACGCCATTTTACTATTGATTCCATTGGAACATCGAAAATATGTTTTTACGATCGATTATTATTTATTTCCTACCGTTACGTCGTAATCAGAAAATGATGTAGAACCTTTATTTGAGTTCTCAGTTGGGAGAGTTAGAGCTCGCCATGTAAGAAGACATTTTGATTACGAAAATGTAGATGAACCTATCATCGATCCTATAACTCATTTCAAAGTTAACTTCTTTTACTATATTTTAGATATCGCTATAAATAGTAGTAATTTACAACTATTGTTGACTGATGGAGATTCAGTCGATATTAATGGACTTGAAATGGCGGATGAACTTAAATCTCTAATACCAATGATTGAATCAAACTTAACACCTGTTGAAATTTTAAAATTTGTCATCAATACTGGAGACTTTGCACCAAATGTGTCAGTTGCTTTAAGAATACTTCTTACGTTACCCGTCACAGTGGCAAGTGGTTAAAGAAGCTTTTCTAAGCTTAAATCAATACAAACTTACTTACGTACAACAATGACTAATGATCGCCTTAGTGAACTTGCAATTGAGCATCAGCTAGGTGAAGAATTAGATTTAGAGAACATTGTGAACGATTTTGCCAACGCCAAGGCAAGAAAAAAGTTATGAATTTTATGTAAAATTCAAATATTTTGTAACTCTTTATACTTTAATTTTGTTTCATTAGGTACATTATATGTTCATCACGTTTGATTCAAGTATTAAAACATTATTCATATAAATTAAACGCATGATTTCATTCGAATTTGAGAGACTATCTACCCAACACCCTACCGTCCCCCCATAATTAAGGATAATGAACTTTTTTTCACAAAAAAAAAATTATAAAAGGGCGGCTTATTATAATTGGCACAGGACAGCGAAAAATCTAGCGCCGGCACTGTATTTAAGTTAACTACATTAACTGCATGATCGTGTAAGGGCCAACGAGTGGTGGACAAATTTTTATTTTACATTTCTTTAATTTTAATATTTAAATAATTTAACCTATATTTATATATGTTTCAAATTGATATTAAGTGCTTTTTTCTAAAACCACTATGAAGTAGGTAAGCAATAAATAAGGTAAGTAGATAATAATTAATACCTAATTTTTAATTAATATTTTCAGTCAATTTGATTACTGATTTATGATAAAAATGAGGCATTTTACTCGATCATAATTTATATTATTAGTATTATGTGCTGTTTTAAGTGGCGGATTTAACAATAAATACAACCGTATTATAAAATAGATTTAATAGTGTAATCTGTCAGTTATAACCCCCTACCCCACTTGAATACGCCACTGCTGAATAGTACCTACCTAATAGATGAAATTGGAGTGATAAATTGCCAGCGAAGCGAGCGACTTAATGATGGTTAAATTTACAATATAATCATTCAATCATGTAACCTGTCATTATTTTGCTCTAACTTTTTGGGTAGTGGATTAACAAGTTTTTATACTTTGCCCCACCAAATAAAATACAAGTCGGCTCCACTGCACGACAATAGTACCATTAGGCTAATAATCAGTCAATTTGTATTTTGTACGGAATAATTAATACATAATAGGCAACATTATTTTTAGAAAAAATATCCTTATTGACTGTTTTAACTATTATTTGATAATTATACCGATAACCGATCGTATGCCGTATTGATATACCGCTGGGCCGATGAAAACTGTTCAAAACAGGATTTCTTTAAATGCAATGGTGGTTTTACGGTGAGGGGGTCCAGGGAGTATGGACCCCCCCCCAGATTCCAAGTTTAAGCTGTGATACATTTTTCGTTCGTGGCATTTGGGTTTTGAGGAGCTATTTATATGCGGGTATAACGCTTGCTTATACATAATTCTGATAATTTCATCATTATTATTCCGTATTTTTGAATGTTTGCTACAGCTATTTAGGTATTTATATTTCTCTGAAATTGTGACGTTTACGATATCTATTATTTGTGATAATAATAGCGTTCGGCCGTTCGAAGAATGCACATTAGCGGATAGGGCAGCGATAAACTGACAATCACTTTTCACTTTACAATCGACCGCGACACTCCCATTGAAGGTATAATAATATGTAGTTAATTTTAATTTTAATCTAAGTAAATTATTTTGTATTGTGAATGTAATTTTTAATGTTTTTTAATATTAATTATTTTCACCCCAGGCCATTTAGCAATTTTAAAACTTTCGGCTATGTTTCACCAAAAATTAATAAATATAATAAAATACATTTTTTTATCAAAATATTATATTTTCTTATGTTAGGTTACTTTACTCCCCCCCCCCCTAGAAAAAGATCAAAAAACTGCCACTGTTTTTATGTATAGATTATTTGAACTTTTAGGTGTGAATTTATATTATTTTTCTAAAAAAATTAATTTTTTTTTTATTTTCAAAAAACTTCGAATTTGTTCGGAAATGTATTATTTGAATATTCTTCAATTTGATTGAAGAATAAACTTGAAAATTGATAAATTTTAAATCGATAATTTTCAGAATTTAATATTGCAACAAACAGCATCTATGAAAACACTAAAAACACTTTACCTGGTAAACGGAAAAAAAATCCCCGGTTAAAAGGTCCTTCGGAAAAAAAGTCTCCGAAAAAAGTATCGTTTCAGTATAAATTTAACGATATTTCATTATTCTTATTATTTTATTTATAAAATATATTTGGTTTACAAAATCATATATGTAGATAAGGTGTACATGTACCTATCATACGTAATCATTTTCCGAACATTTTATGTAAGCGTTTTGATAAGGACAAATCTGCAGATATTCCTAATTTTTTAAAGCAAATCGGTCAAAATATAAGAAAGATATTTTATATCTGAATAAATATATTTTTTAAATAATATTATAGATGTTTAAGATATTATATGTTATTGTATATTTTATTTTGTTTATGCATAAAAGACTGAATTTAAATCATATATTAATTTAGAGACTTTTTTAGGGAAATTTTTTTCAGTGGGACTTTTTTACTGGGGTCTTTTTCACCGGGGAATTTTTTTCCGAGACTTTTTTTCTTAATAACACCTCACCTATACCACATTAACCCGTACGCCGTGCATCATGTTACATTACAATATTAATTAGTAACTATCGACAATATAAATTAGGGTTTGTTCAATCAAACTTAAATGTTCTAGCCCCTCATAAATATTTCATGTTATACATGGCATACCCAGAGGCGTGCACACGGGTGTGTCCGGGCACCTCTCGAAATGTTGTATATAGGCCTCTACGATTGAAGTCTAAGAGTAACGGGTCTGTATTATAACTGATGTTGCTCAAATGAAATGTAATCTACTCTAAAATATCTGGTAAAAGATAAATAGTGTTTCGTAATGGACAAACTAAAACTAAATGTTCTAAATTCTCGTGAGAAAACTTCTTTTGATGACACAACAGCTACAGTTGGCTTCAAAGGTACAAAACATAAATAATTGAAGCTATCTAAGAAGAATACACAAGGAAAACATTAATTGGGACTAATATATCGCATAATATCAAATAGAAAATTCAAGTTACGTTTATTTAATAGTTTATCAAATGTACCTGCGCGTTTTGTTAAGATAGGGCCCGAACTTATTGCAGGCACTCCTGAAATGCAGGACTGCGCACGCCTATGGGCATACCACATACAGCATACTAAACAAATAACATACAATAGTGTCACATACAAAAAAGACACATTTTAATAAATCGAACTTGGCTAAGAATCTAAAACATACCTATTAATATGCTATATAAGAGTAGGGGGAATCTACAGGTTATTTTAAATTTTGGTAGGAGTGTGCCTATAGCTCTTTACCATTAAGTTTTAGGCGATAGATTTATATTTCATATTTATACTTCATAGAATGAATATTGAGTGGTCGTATAAAATATAGTAGTAATGCGTACTAAATATGGCTATTAATTAGTGTTCAAATAGTATTTATATATAATGTCTGTAAAAACAAAAAAATTAAATTAAAATTCTATAAATAATACTATACAGAATCAGTGTTTTAGATAGAAACAACGTCTAAATTTATGAGCTTTGCCTTGAACAATTAAATCGTTTTGTGATTTTTTATCTAACAATGAGCACTCTCAACTCCAAAAGTAAACAATGCTAATGTAATTAATAAAATGTTCATATTTTAAGAACTACTATTAACGAGTCATTATTATAAATACATTTTTCCAGTTTATTGTAATGTATTCTTCTCGTACCTTTCAGAGTTGGTTCCTAATTAGTTAATCATAAACATATTTTCTTAGTCTGTTTGAATAATAATAAGCATAATAAATATATCAATTCTTAATATAGTTTTGTAACAAAGTATTTAATATCTAGAAAAATAATTAATTATTGATAATTTATAATAGGTGCCCAATTAATAAAATTAGGTAACTAACGATTTACAATTAAAATGTAGGGTAAAACTGGTTTTAACAGTTTTGTGTTTTTCATTTTTGCCCACTTATTTAACAGTAATTGGTTAACATTATGTGTAGTTGGCGATAAACATAATTTAATACAATACAATTAGTATTTTAAAGCAAATAAGATTTTTAAATAACTTTATAATCAATTGGTAAAACTGCTCTTTAACCGATAATATGGCGTCAAATTCACTAGATAGTAGTGATGGGTACTAGGTATTAACTATTGCCTATTTTTTGTTTAACGTGGTTGTTGTCGGGTCGTCTGTCATTGTTTACAAAAATCCAAAGTTACAATGGACGGCGACGCGTCTCCACTCAAGTAGTCGTCAATCAACCTTCGTTAGCTGTTTATATCTTGGATTATTAATTTAGTAGTTGGTTTCTAGTGCTTTGTATTTCCTTTCGTTTTTTCACTAATTTTATATTATATCTATTTATAATAAATCATATATCAAGATTTTTTCAATATTTAATTACATTTCTTAAATCGTCAAAATTGGTTCTCTGCATGGAATTCGTTCATTAAAAATAATATTTTTATGAGTTAATTGATGGGCTTTTATCAATATACTTATATAAATATATAATTATCCATTGTAGTTTTCTTTATTCGTGGAATTATAGAAAATGTATGCAAATTACAAGTCAGATAGAGAAGGCAAGAAGAAAAGTTTAAGAGAAGGATTACCAGCTTATGCTTACTCACGGTATTTACCCAATTATTTTACTTAAATTAAGTTATAAGTTTCTATTACCTCTTCTATAGTAAGTTAGCTGTTATTGATATTATTAATTAATTATTAATTAATTAAGTACAATTATTACGTAATTTTTAACTAATTCATAAAGCTTTGTACATTTATTAATTAATAACTTACATAGTATAAAAACTCATAATATTGAACTAATTAATTAGTAGACAATCTTAATTTGAAGTTAAAAGAATTAGTTCTAAGCTTTTTTATCATTATTATTTTTAATTGGGGTCCAAGAGTAACCTTATATGAATTCATTAATAAATACTATTTAAAGGATAAAATAGATGAAAATAAATTGTAAGAATTAGGTTAAAGGTATTTAAGTACTTAAAAGACAGCTAATTATTTTTGTGGTTGAATTTTAAAAAATGCAAATGTACCTAGTTATTTTATGTATTAAACAACTTAAATTTTACCTAGTAATAAAATATAACTGTAAAACAAATTTATAATAAGTTATACTCAGATATATTTAAACACTTATTGCTCTCCTTTATTTTATTTTTATAAAATTATCTTCAAAATTGTTGACCACTTGGTCCAAAGAAATACATTATTATTAAATTTTTCTGTATTTTACTTAGTGGAGTTGAATTACACAGCGATAAAAATCCGTACTTGTATATGCAAACTGAAATACATAATCCAAGAAGAAATGTTCTTAATATAAGTTATCCTATAAATGGTAAGTTAATTTTATTGTAATTTGTTGTACATAAATTGTAGTTATCTATAGAAAACTTAACTTCACTAGACATTTCATAGATTCAAAAGAAAATTAAGTTAGAGCTGTTTATGGAAACCCAAAGTTTTTTATTTTTAAAAATTATAAATTTTTTTTTTGCGATAGAACATTAAAAGTACAATATATCTTATTGAGAAATTTGGTTCTTTTATTATATCAACCATATTTTAAAATATACAGTAGCGCAACTAGGGGTGGAGTTTGGGGGTTGTAACCCTCCCAGAAATTTTTCTGAGGTTTTTACAAAGTCTACATAGAAATAAAAATGGTTTATCTTGAACATGTGAAATGGCTGATTGATATAAAATATGATTATATATTCATATTATAATTGATAACAATAATAACATGACAATATGGAACATTTTGTAATGTTCAGTTAAACTTCAAAACATTAATAACCTTGCTACTACGATTTCTCGATAGTGGATTGTTTAATATTTTTTATTGTGGTATCACAATATGAAATAGAATTTAAAAAGTTTTATTTGTTACTTAAATATTTTACTCATAAACCTAACTTAATCTTGCTTCCTTACCCCTACCAAGCACCTACAAAAAAAGCTTATTTTTTCCAAATTCATTCTCAAAACTTATTAAATGTCAAAATCAAATAAAATCTAAACCAGTGGTACTGAAAATGGTAATTGTGTGAACGAAATGCTCATAGTGTCACCAACAACGGGTAAATCTGTAAATACCAGGCTCGAATAAATCTATAAATAGTTAAAACATAGGTATAAAATATTTCCAATGTTCAAACAATTTTCTATTATTATTTTAATATTTTGTGATGGTAATTGATTAGAACTGGGATGTGGAATGACAAAAATAACCAAAATTTAACTGACAATGATAAAAATATACTGAAATCTGAATATTGACACTTGGTATTACATTTTACAAAATAAATGTTTGTGGAATTAATTTAAAAATACAATTTTCTATGACTTCGGTAACTGGGAGACCTCATAAATTGGGGGCCAAGTGCAAGTGCTCCATCTGGGATTGCGTAAATCAGGGTCTGACATACAGAGAAAATCAACTCCTGTCCCTATGGTTGTTATAAGAATGTGTTGATTAGTGGCACGATCATCCACCATTGGGTAGCATTCAATTGTCACTGGTGTGGCACTAGTGCCACATATTTTGTATGTTATATATGCTCTGCCATATACTGCTATTCTGCAATACCATTCATACATCCTTTTATCACCTGCTTTATCATAAGTCTAACTTGATATAGAAGTCTTTTTTTAAATTTTGATGTTAACATTTTAGATGCAAAGATTTAAAAATAAATAAATATTTTTAAATCAATTGCCAACTATATTGACAAACATTTTACTAGATTTAACATTGGAAAGGTACTTATTATTCAATTGTGTTTTTTGATAATAGTGAATTTTTCAGAGCATTTTAGTTTTTATACAAACATTTTATTTTACAGATCAGTAATTGAAAAATGCAATATTAATTTGGTTAATTATTCTATTATGAGCATTGTTACTAATATGAAAACATTTTTACTAGATTAAAACTAATTTTAATAGTTTTAACTCATTTATTTTGTAAAATTGTTTAATTTGATACCCTAAAAGTCATGAATATAATTAATTATTTGAATAATTTATGTGTATGCATGTTTATGTGTATGTATATTGATTGTGTACATTTAACATTAAACAAAATTGTCTATATCTTTTCAAATTTTATATTAAATACTGGAATGGATGAATTATTTATTTAAATGTTATCCAATATTAGAAATAATTATTAGCTTATAGTCTTATGATTAATATGTATGTTTGATTCTTTAAAAGTATGTT
Source organism: Sipha flava (assembly GCF_003268045.1). Classification (NCBI taxonomy): domain Eukaryota; kingdom Metazoa; phylum Arthropoda; class Insecta; order Hemiptera; family Aphididae; genus Sipha; species Sipha flava. The sequence goes on from NW_020272000.1 coordinate 781,794, forward strand.
TAATGTTTAATTGTTTTAAATAGTTCCTGAATTTGAGTTGCCAAATGAAGAACAAATATCTTATTATGAACAATTAATGATGATGAGTAATGAAACTATTGTACTTAATCAGTTTTTAGAAAATCAACAGACCACCCAGGTACTTTTAGTTCATGGTTAAATTTATATTAATCGATTATATTATTTTAAAATTTCTTAAAAATAATTGTATTAACATTTTTACTTATTTTTAACATGTTAATTTATATTTTGCTTAATAATTATAAAACATGTTGATAGGTTCAATCAAACATTGATTAAGAACAGATTACATATTTATTTAAACTATTTTCAGTGATATATTTTATGATATAAATATTTAAAAAACTAATAATTACTTGTAAAACACAATCTTCCTTTTGACTTTTGTATTTCCAAGATATTACTCTCTGTTTAATATTTTTCTTTTCACTAATATTTGGCTAGCTAATTTCAAGTATTATTCTATATTGATTAAAATTTATCTATTGTTATCTAATGAGAATACAAATGAAGTAGAACCCTTCTCGTCCGCCATTCCTGTTGATCCGACCATAGTATTATCGATATGAATATGAATTTTACAATTTATAGTATGTGGCTAAATATATTTATAAAATTAATTGCCCATTTACTATTTATCTATTTTTTATTTATTTTATTATTTAATTATTTATTTAATTTAATATATGTATGTAATTAAAATTAATGTTTAAAATAGTTTAATAAATAAATTTAATAACATTTTGTTTTAAAATGTTTCTTTATATTCTGATAATCCGACCTTTTTCGCGTTCCGATCATACTTTCAGTCCCGAAGATGACGGATTAGAGAGGTTCTACTGTATCTCAATTCATCATAACTAATGAAAAAAAAATAATAATAATAACTATTAATCTGATGAATGATATGAGTATTTTATAAATTTAATTGTTTAGTGTAAGAAAGTATTATCCTTTAAATTTGGACCATATATTTCATTCTAATATAAAGAATGTTGCAACTAAATATAGTGATTAATCATTTTCTATAAGTTAATATTACCCTTAATATAAATATTTCTTTTGAGTAATCAGTATTTTAAAATTTAATATTTTTAAAAACTTAAGTACAATATATAAATTAAAAATTGTGGATATTTTATAGGTTAGTCCATCTGTTATTCACAAAAAATCAGAATCAATTCAAGGATTACCAGCAAAGAATTTATCATTAAAAAAATGTTCATCAGAATTTGTACCATTTTACAAAATATGTTTTCAGTAAATATTTATACTTTTTAGTACTCATATTACTTATTGATATTGTTTTAATTATAATTTGTGGACCAATAAAGCATTTTTTTTTTTTACACAGTTGGGATAGTAAGATTTTATAGTATTCTATTTTAATTTCATAGTGCTAATAACAGGATTTCTGAACTTTAGGTTTGAGTTTTAATTTTTGTGGTCTGGTAAAATTTGTTATAATACTTAAAGTAAATTGAATATTTATTGCTAGGATTTATTTAATATACAGTATACAATCATTTTTTATTTATTGTATTTTTGTTTGGCCTTTGTGGTATATGAGTTCCTTAAAATCTTGTAAAGTCCTAGTGATAAATTTTCACTTTATGATATACAATTGTTTTCCTACTTATAAACATTTAATAAAATTGTTATCATTTTTTTAGGGTTCTAAAAATACCTGCGTATGATTTAAAATGGAAACTCTGTTTAATCACTGAACATTCAACTGAATTTCGATCTGAAATACAACAGATTTTCATACATATGTGGTTATATTACAAAAATTATATGGAAAAAGTTGATTTAGGTGTTTTAGATACTTGTAATCGAATTATTGGATTTGTGCAATCTGTGACTGAAACTGAACGATTTTATTTAACAATTCGAGATGACTACTTAATGGTAACATAATATTTTTTTACAATTAATTTTAGTGCTATAAATAAACTATAAATAACATTGATTTCAGGCTACACAAATATTAGTTTTATTTAAAAATATTTTATCTCATCAAGAAATATCTGTTATTAATCAAGTGATTGAGACATTAGAAATATGGAAAAATCTTTTACAAAAAATGAGTACTAATCCAAAATTGTATGAAATGACACCATACAGTAAGTTATTATTTTTTATATAATTATAGTAAACATAAAAGTTTTACAGAACTTATATACAGTAATTTATATATGCAAGGTAATATTTGTATAATATTTTTTTTATTATATCATTTAAAATATTAAAATTATTATATTATAAATTAATTAAAAAAAAAAATCAAATAACTTTTTGTCTATTGAATTCAATAATATGTATTTTTTAATTTTTTGTAATACTGGTATTAAATAGCAAATTATATAGTAGTAATTATGTTTAAATGGATTTTAGATTACAATTTATAATTATGATATATTTAATTAAAATTTATTTTTTAAAATTCTATTTTAAAAATGTACATTAAATTATAATTATAGAGTCTTTAGATTTAAAGAAATTTGTAGTGAACTATTATGAATGTCTTTAAATTGAAAGTAAATTGTAAACTCTTATTTAATAATAATTGTTTTTTTGATTAAAGTTTATTTAAATCTTAGGTGTCATATGGCATCAAAATTATATTAAAACAAAAATAAAAAAAATGTATTTATTACTAATATTTTTACAATAAATATATTTTATATCTATGAATAATAGATTGGTTTAAAATCTAAAAAATAGAACACTTTCCACTATCATTTAATGTAAATTACTAATAATTTCTTGAATTATTTTGTTTTCTATTTTTTGTTTGATTGGTTTTTCTATTTTACATTAATATACTTGACAATCTTAATTCAATGTTTACTAATTAAAGAGCATTTAAGTTAGTTTTTTTTTAAATAAATATACTACATATTTATAGAAAAAATTACTCATTCTTTTCTTTTGACCCTTCTAAATCAATTTATATTAATTATTAATTTACAAAAACAAATTATTATATTAAATTATAACTAAGTTTATTAATAACCAAAATAACAGGCAGTTGTATCTATGTATTAAAATATGAATCTTTAGAAATTTTTTTAAATAGTTAATTATAAATAAAGCAAAGTATTGTTATCAAAAATACAGATATAACACGTACACTAAAAATCTGTTCTTTCTGTACCTAAAAAATGATTTTGGAAGTTAAAAAATGAAAATATTTCTCTTAAACTAAATTTTTATGAAAATATCTGTAAATAAGTTTTATTTTTCTTTGTTTTAATAAAGAAAGGTATTTCAAAGTATAATCAATAATCATTAGTAGTCTGGATGATAACTAAGTTTAAATCAGTGGCGGCGCATAAGTGTTATATTTGAATCATCTCATTTTTTAAAAAAAATGGGGGTGGACAGTCTTTGAAAAATGAATCAAGAAAATAATTATTATAGTAAAATACTCATACCTTGAACACACTATAATAATAATATGAAATCTGAAATGCAGGAATATAACTTATAAATATAATTATGTATATAGCCAGTGAATTTATGGCTTTTTAAAATGATGTAGTTTAAATGATTTTAGTGAGTGATCCTATAAAATTGGTAATTCCAGTAGAAAAAACTCTGTGCCATCACTGGTTTAAACTTTTATTTAAATATTACCAATATATTTGGATCATACAAACTATAAATGTAATAAATTATTCAATGGAATATTTTCTCAAACATAAGCTAAGATATCATCATTTTATTTAATATATTTTCGTCCACTAATACTTAGTTATAAAAAAACAATATGTGTGTACCTTCTATGTCATCTGTGTTTCCATATAAACAAATTATTACTGAAATGGCTTCTTATGTTTTTCATTGGTTAACAAATGATAGTCATTTTTCTGGTAATTGTAAAAATCTAAAAATAAAAAATAAATAAAAACATTTATTCAAGACCTTACCAGATCTATAATAATAGATTTGTTAAACAATTTTTTATTTTATCTTATTTAGTAAGCACATGTAACCTTCCTTTTATTTGAGAAAAAATATTGTGTTTTTTTTATATTATTTTATTTAAGTCATTAAGTTTTAATTTATAATTATTTTAATTAAGTTACTATAAATATTAATATCTGAAATTAAAAAACTATATACTTCATCATAAATAGTTTTTACACAAACATAATATATAATTTCCCTATGTGGTATTTTTATTTATTGTTGAATTCTTTCTATATTAAATACGGAAATTTTCATGTTCACAGTTAACAGATAAAAATTATACATATTTAAAGGAAAAACACAAATTATTATCAATTACAGTATTGTATTCCATAATATAGACTATTTTAGTTTAATTTATAGTAGTTAAATTAATGTGCAAATGGTAATAAATATGTGTGTGTGTGTGTGTATTTTTTTTGAAATAAAGGCAAATTCATTTGAAAAAAGTAAAAAATTTGAATTTCAGTTTTCAACAGATCAATGTACCTCTAACTGTCCTTCATTTGTACAGACAGATCCAAGCTGCCACTGTGTTAATTGTAGATATTACAATTTAAAGTGTTGGAAAAAATGGCTCATCTTTTAATTTTTGAATTTCAAATTTATTTTTCTCAAAATTAAGTTTTTTTTTTTTATTTTGAAATTTAAAGGTACATTTCTTTCTGAATTTTCAAGCTACTTGAGTTTGGTTTAAATGAAAGGTAATTTCATGTAATTTAACGATGCTTGGCTTAACTATACTGACAAGGTGGGCTTTTCTTATATGCATATATATTATAATAATAATATAATTGGTCATAGTATACACCGAGCTTAATATACAAAGCATTAATTATTTGGCCAATGTAATTTATAAATATTTATTTTCCACAATATAGACTAGTCATTGTAGTACATTGTAATCTCATTGTATACAATGATAATACTGGTGTGTGGTCATTGTGTATAATTCATTCTAAATGTATAAGTTTATTATGAACTTTATTGTTGTGGACTATTTTCATCTATTTTAACTTATTGAAGAAAGTTTATTTATCACTACAGTTTAGATAATTATCCTCTAAAAAATTACCAAATATCCATTTCAGCTAAAAAAAAAACCCCAAATTTTGTAAAGTAAAATTTATTTTTATAATTTTTTTTAATATTAGGTATATATTAATTTTAACTGAGTGTTATACTGTGATACAAAGGTTTTTTTAATTCGATCAAACTCGTAATTCTAAATATTTGAGACAAAACAATTATACAGGTCATTAATTTATCATTTATTTACCTAATAATTTAAATTATTTTTGAAAAATTTTGAAAATTTACTGAAATATGCAAAATTAAAAATAGTATTTTTTTTTGATTCAGTAGAACTTGAATCAAATTTGTATCCAGATCCGAATTATAATGGATCAATAGAAAAAATTATTCAATTCCATAAACATCCAAACCCCAGTTATCACTCAGATAAATAGTAAAAGTGATTTCCATTTCAATATAGAAGGCCAAGGTTATGTCTGCTGTATTTATGACAACAAATGTTACCCAAAGAGATGTACTATTATATCAATCAAATACCATAATCACCCACACATTTCAAAAATTTTAAATTAGTAAAAATATTAGATTACATCTATATTATTATAGGTTCAAAAATATAGGTATTATATTAAAATCTAATTCTTTTATTATAAATTAATTAATCTTATTATATATTTTTTCAATGTGGCACTATCATTAGTACTGTCCATTGTATTCAATGTCTAGTGTTTTTATCATTTTATTATTTAGTAGCCCATGTAAAAAAAATATTTAATCCATTCTGCCCCCCCCCTATGGAATAAAATTCTAGTGCTGTTCCTGGTGTTTACAATTTCATTTCTTTGTTTGCACTGTAACTTATATATATATATATATATATATGTTAATAAGTAATTATGCACAAAATGAGCAGATTAGACAAATATCCAATAACAAACTCAAAATAGAATAGCCCATAATTAGAGTGCAAACAAAAAAAAACATTTTTAAAAGATAGTGGATAGCAAGATAAGGAGTTAATTTACTTGCCATTCAAACTGAGCATTCTGTCAAAATGTATTTATAGTATTTTTTTTTCTCTTATCTAATGATCATAAAAAGTTATAACATTTAATTTTTCAGAAATAAATTGTACTTTAAAAATATATTGAAATTCTTTAATCTGAACATATTCATTTTACTCTAAAATATTACAAAAAAAAAAAAAAATACATATATATTGAATAAGCTGTTTGAAATTTATTTTCAAATTGTTTCCTTAAATATTCTTTATTAAATGTAAATATAGAAATATTTATTTATAGTTATTATCTGATAGCTTTTATTTATAAGGTAATTATTTTAAATTCATTTAAGGAATTTATTATCAGATGTGTATTTTTTTCATGGTAGGTTTTCAGATTTTGGAAAATAATTGAAACATGACATTTTTCTCTTTCTTTTTTATGAAATTATACAACCTAATAAATATTGATGTATGATTAAGGACATATTGCTTGATTAATAAATAATTAATAACTACCTACATCAATCTCTCTTGTTTACATCCTTGTCTTTTGATAAGTATAATTTATTATATATTTTACTCTAGTATTTCACAGTTGAATTACCTGACAGTATTATGTTATAACAAAAGTTACCACCAATATCCAGGAGTTGTTACATGGTAATCACTTCTCAACTCCATAGTAAACATTCTGAAACATATTATTACCTTTTAATTAGTAACAATCTTTATAAAAAAATGTAGTGAGAATATCATCTTTTAATGTTTTGTATTGTTTTTAGACATCCATGGTTTAAAATTATATTGATACATATTCTTTTTGTATCCTACATAATTTTAATCTTAACCATGTCATCATTTTTATGGATTATTTACTTCATAGTTAATCTTAAATATTTATTCTGCATAAATGAATAATGGTTATGTAAAATTAATCCTAAATCTTTATTGTAAAGTATCATTAGAAGTTATTTAAAATATCACTGTATGTGTTAATAATGTAAGGAATTAAGTATTTGTTTCATTTTATTTTGTTGGCGAATTTGAAAACATGCATTTGCTCCAATTTTAAATCTAGATTAAATATACAATTAATTGTTAACTAATCATTGTTAAGATTTAATGAGGTTTTTGGAAAGTAGTATGTTAATTATAAATATTACTCACCAATTAATAATATTATTTTATCAAAATGATATGGTTTTAAACTAGCTCAGTTCTTCTTTTAATATAATTCATTAATTAAAGGAAATAATTATTTACTTGTGTGTTTATAGGTACATCATTGGAAATGGGTAAATTATTAGAACTATTAGCAAAGAGCTATTTCAGAACTAGAAATTATTTAGAAGCCTGCTTTGTTGCAATGATAAATAAAGAAGATACTATTAAAGAACTACAAGAGAAAGATGATATTCTATGTAAATATTGGTATTTGATGGTCGAAAATCTTGAAAATTAACTCATGAAACTTTTTCTTACAACTATTATTTTTAATTGAAGGCCAGTTATTTTTTTTTGTTAATTTTTTATATTTTTATTTATATATCTGATATTTCAAACTAAGTTTTATACCTTGACAATAATTTTTTTCTTCTTACCAGTGATAAAACTTTCATTTTTATGCATTTTAATTTTAATGGTAGCATATTTTACTTGATTAAATTCAGAATATTAAGCTTAAAATATATTCAATAAAAATTTGTTAATACTAAAAAATATGTATGACATGATTAACAGTTCATAGTAAAAAATTTTATTTTAACTGTTTTGTTGTCTACATACAATTTATTAGAAAAAAAAAACAACACAACATAGCGTACAAGTGGTAACATCACCAAACCTGTAAAACACTGTCAATTTTGGAAAGAACAGCTAATGTTAGGTTAGGTAAAAAATGAATCCCTTAAAAAGGAATTTTTGGAATTATGTTAATATATATATATATATTTATGTATGTATGTTAAGGGGTTCATGATCTTTGTTTTATAATGGAAAAACAAAAGCTTTCAACTTATATTATGTGTAATACTTAAGGAGATCATTACCGGAATTTACAAAAATAAAAAATTTAATGTAATATACCAGTAAATTAAAATACAATGAGTATTAAAACTATTCAAATTATCATTTTTCAACAAAAATTTGATGAAGAAAGGGTAAAACTTAATATTAACAACATAAATTAAAAGTATTATTTGAAGTTCTTAAAAAAAATATATAAATATATACTTATATATTTACAAAAGGAAAAAGTGTTTACATCAATTTGGTACTTTGCTGATCAATCATCATTATTTAGTATACGATCATCTGGTCCACTACATAGTGAAAATTTCATTTCAATAGAATGTCCTTCAGAAGAACTGGAAGAGCTATCACTGGAATCTGATGAGCTTTCGCTATCCATAGAGGTATCTGAATTGGTGGTCCTCTTAGGATTTTGTTTTAGCATTTCAATTTCATTTTGCAGCATTTTGTTTTGTGTTGTCAACTCTCTAATTTGCTTTTGCATTAATCTATATTCTTCTGGGTCAATTGAATCGTCTTCATCTTCTTTAGGTATTCCATTAAAATACGTCATATTTTTTTTAAACCTATATTTAAACACAATTTATGGTTACTACTATTGTTATTGTTAATTAAGCTTCATAGATTTTCTATTATATATAACCTATCTGATGGATAGTATATTTATCTATTATAAATTTTTAACTATTCAGATAATATAATTATTTAATAAGAAAATTGAACTTAAATTATAAATAATAAAAATTATTTTTTACCTTTTAGATTCAAGCATTTGTACTTTTTCTTCAAGTTCAATTACTCTTTGGGTAAGCTCGTTTTTTGTTAAACCATCTAATTCTTCTTCTTGGACAAGTCTATAGGTATCAATAAATTCTTTCTGTATTGAAGTACCATCATCATCTGATGAAGAATATATCTGTTCTCCTTCCGACTCAATACTAGTATAACTTGAATTTCTTTTACGTCCATTCTCATTGTATCGGGCAGATAGTTTTTTATCAATGTCTGGTCCATCATTATGATCGTCCATTAAAAATTGATTGGTGTTATTGGGTGCTAAAGCTTTAAGACGAAACATCATTCCATCTTTTGTATATGGAGTGACTTTCTTGCTTTTACGTTTACCACGGCGCGGACGTCTAGTCCTGTGATCTGGGTTACCGGGACCCTATAAAATATTTGATTAATTATTTTAAGAATCACTAAATTTTTTTTTGAACAAATTAGATATTTTCTGAATTTTGAAATAATACCAACAGATCAACTATACTATACTATACTTAATTATTTACAAATATAGTTAATCTAAAAACTATGTATTTTTTCCAAAAATGTAGAAATGAAATAAAGAAACTTATATTTAGATGGGATTGATAATAGCATGCACATCTAAGTATAAATTCAATGCACAGATATACACACAAAAATTTTTTAAGTATAGATTTAATTGTCAATACATATTCTGTATGAAAAATACCAGGCAGTATATCACAAATAATCCCATTTTATAACATATATTGTTTAATTAATTAAATTATTTTGTTAATGTTTCATGTACACAGTAAAAAATTTAATTCTTAAATTTTCTTATAGTTGTCCTTGACAGTAAATTGTGTGTGTGTATATATATATATATATAATTCATTTTACATAGGTTAATGGGAACTATTTATCTTTAAGATTAAACCAAAAATGATATAAGTATCTAATTCAAATGATGAACCATCTATACCAAAGTTTAATGTAATTAATTTATTTATATTGTTGTAATATATGACTATGGATCATTTTCTGTGTCATTAAAATACTTTTTAGTACAAATAATGTGCATAGTTTATGTGACTATGAAATATACTAAAGGCAATAAATTAATAATTGCTAAAAGCATAAAGCCCATCTAAATGTTATAACATATTCATATAATGCCAATTTATGAGTACATGATCTAGTGTATGGGTTTAAATTCAATTGGTTGGCATTTGAAACAATTAGTTTAACATTAATCGGTACTACCAAATAATAAATTTAGATGAGAAAATTACATGATGTAGTGGAGAACTTTTACTTTTTACGATCAAGGTTTCAGACCCGAATACGTAAATTGGCCCCGTAACCATTTGCTGATGGAAATGTACAAGAAATGAACCAGGGGAGGGGTAATATACAGAAAGATATTAAATTATAACGTAATTGCAACGAGAAAAACATCAGACACATCTGTAATACATCTAATACAGATGGTGTGATACGGAACAAAATAAGGGAGGGAGGATTCGTCGGAGAGAATTCAGTTGTTATTTCCGTTGCGACGATCAACGCATGCGCGCTAGCGTTATTCGTACCTTTAGCTGTCCTTTAATGACCGAATTGTTATTGTTGTTGTTCAGATGTGCGCCGTACGGGGGCGCTGGGCGCGCCAGAATTCCGAAGGCAGCTGGTACCGCTGCTGGTGGTGGCGCTCTCATCGCGATCGGTGGTACCGCTGTTGCTGTGGCTGCCGCTGCCGGGCCATCGCTGTGGTTGCCGATCATTCCGCAGGTATCGCTGCTGGGCGGCTGTGCGATTGCGGCGCCATTTTGATTGTCATCCATTGTTGTCGCTGTCGTAAACGGACGGGTTCCGCGGAGATTTGGATAACTGGCAACGGCGCCGTCAAAACGCGAGTCTCGTCTGCGTCGATTGGAAACTCTTTGCGAACGATGAAAACTGGCCTATGTCGGTGTGGCGAGGGCACGGGCGATAATTATTATCGATTTCGGATGCTGCGGGTGCGTGGGACAAACGACACGCACGTCGACTAGTCAAAGCAGTCCAACTTCGACTGACTCGCACGACCGGACGGTTCGGGTTGTTATATCGTATTCGCCGAATAGCGCCGCCGCCGCCACGCTGCGCCCGTCGCTCGCGCATCATAGGTTCGCGGGGAGGGGGACCGATCTGAGCAGGGAGCATGCGTGTTGCGTCACGTATGCAATACGTATTAAATACACCAATAATTATTATTAAGCGCGGATTGCACGTATCATTGTACCAAACGCACATGACAATAAAATGTTTTTAAAAACCGTGTGTTACACGTATTGTATGAAGCACGCAAAGCAAATACGAGTTCGTGCGCGTATTGCGTACGGATAGGTTGGGTATAAAAGTGGTAATGAACGACGCACAAATGTTTCGGTAAAATATGCGAGGAACCGCTATCGTTTAGGACTTTGCAGCGGCGGTACGCGCGCCAACGAAGTCGTACCGTGCGTGTATACATTATCGCGGTATTTGGGAGACGTCAAATTATTAGTCGGTCGGCCGGACGGTACTGGGAAGAGCTATTTAATATTATGGCCAAGCGTATACTCTGAACTATTCAGTACAACTTTTGCCTGTAAACCGGATCGGGCATTTGTGACAATGTTGTCGCCGTTCCGTTCGTTACCGGTTGCGCTTTGCTTTTTTGCGTCAGCCACCGCCGCGGTTTTCCAATGTCCGTTGGGCTCGTCCGACTGGCGCTTCTCGAACGGAAATACCAGTAAGTTCGTGCAGCGGCGACGGCCATGGTGTTTACCTGCAACGTAGCGCATTTGACTATCTAATGTTCGCGCGCACGTCATACCGCTGAAAATCTGACGTTGTTGTAACTCGCTCGCTGACAAATACGTATTACGAATCGCTGTAGTGCAACATATTGTACATTACGTTTCAGGTATCATGGGGACAGCAAGGGTACCCGGTGGCGTGTTCGCCGACCTCCGAGCCAACGGCGTTTTGAAGGAAGACCCGTTGCGCCGGTACAACGATGTAGCTTATCGATGGGTGTCTGAGGACGATTGGACGTACACGGTGACTTTCGACGGTGATTATAATATTATATTATGCATGCAGGATTATTCAATCGGTAGTGGGAGGAGGCATCTGCAGATGATTCAAGGTCCTTGTCGTAGATATATATTTTCACTACTTCCACATGATTTTGTCAGAACTTTACGTATCGAACAATGTTAGCCGCATACGAAACCCGAGGACGGACTTGCAATGCAAATAAGTCACCACTGAGTTGTCATTTAACCAATTAAAAAACCTAATGCGATTTAAAAATCTCGTTTCGTAATTGATTATTTAAACGTATTGTACAACAATTAAAAAACTACATAATTCTAATCAGAATTTTTAATCTGGGGGACTAAAACTGTTTTACTTGTGTGATGGGCGTAAGTTAGGGTAGATGAGGAAGTTCGAATTCTCCAAAATGTATTAAGATATTTTTATTGATATATATTTTAAAAAAAATATTCAGATAAAAAATTACCAAAAACATTAAATAAAAATATATTTTTGATTTTAATGTTATAATATATAACAGCTGCATCCTGCTATGAGAAATTTTAGCAAAAGCAGTAACTATGAAATTTTTATAAATATCTTCTTTTTTGTTTTTTATTAGCCATAAGTAAGCCATTAAATATCAATATATTATAATTCTTAACTGACATACGAGTACAGAATACTTATTAAAAAACTTTTTATAAATTTGTTACATATTTTTTTGTTTTATTATTCAATTTTAGGTACCTATTATATTCTCTAGAGAAATATTTTTCATTTATTGAAATCAAGCTTAATATATTTAATCGGAATATGAACAATGTGGGATTAGGATTCAATAAATGATGACATAAAATAGTTTAAAAATTTAATTAATATTATTTTATTGTACTAAATTATACTTTAAAAACACTAACTATCGGTTATTATTTATTTTTCAAAAGTATGGGTACCTGTAACGGTGTACAAGTGTTCAACGCGAATATTGCATAATATATTAATATCTCAACATTTCTATATGTATAGCCAGTAATTACACCAAATCTAGAAAATACTGTGGATTAGTCTAAATTTTTTCTATTTTGCGATCAAACATTACAAATAATCGTTACAGACTACGCGAAAAGTTCAGATCACCTGCTTTTATTTTTTAATTTTTAGAAAAATGTTTAATTAATTTAGTATGTTGGTATACTCTATAAGAAATAACTTAAGAAACTGAGTGAAACAAGAGGAAAATGTATTGGTGAAAAAAACTTCTCTTGCATATAATTATAATTTATTAGCACATTCGCTTAAACGTACATCACTCATTAACGATTTAGGCATTTGTTTTGATTCAAAATTAAAATTCAACGATCATATTAATAAAATAAAAATAAAGCAGCTTTCAGATTAGGTTTCCTTAAACAATGTTGCTCTGATTTTTATAACCCATTTGTGTTGAAAAATATATATTATTCTTTAGTTAGATCTCGATTAGAATACTCCGTACTAATTTGGTCCCCAAACATTATAACCTCTATTCAAACTCTCGAATCTATATAAAACTTTTTCTTACGATTTATTTCTTTTAAATGTAAAGTAGATAGACCTCCTTATTCTAGTTATGATGGGATCTTAGGTTTTTTAATATAACTTCTCTCAAAAATCGTAGAAATTATCTTAAATTTTTTTATTATATTATTTAATAATGAAATAGATTGTAATTCTTTACTTGAAAATCTTAATTTTAAAATTAATATTGCTAAAACTAGAAACAATAATTTATTTTTCTTAAAACAAATAAAAACCAATTATATTCTAAATTCTCCTACTTACACACTCATGTCAATTGGGAATTCTACACATTTAGACCTGTTTTCCTGTAACATAAATGATGTTAAAAACACAACTAGTTTAATTGTATTATATATTATTATATTATTGTAATTATTATTTTTATTTTTTTTCTACTTTTTCTCGTTACTTACTATACAATTCATCTATTAATTATGAAACACCTTATTTATTTATTTAGAATTTCCTTATAGCCAAAAAAATATTAATCGGAAAGTTGTAAATAATTTGTATAAATATTAGAAAATTAAATGTTGACAAAATCGGGTATTTCAATAAATTTCGATTATACGATATTAATATTAATTGTGGTGACTCGAAAAATTGACTGAGTAGGTAGGTAATTATTTTTTCAAAAGGTGAGTTTTAAGAGATTCAACTTATCTTATTACAAAATTTAATTATATTACTATATTTACCATTTTAAAAAAATATTGGAACTTATCCACGCCTCGGTCACTCCGAAATTTTAGAAAAAATTTGAACTCTGCTTTTCCCTATAAAATGTAAATTGTAGAAGCTCATATTATAATTATTTTATGAGTTATTAGTTATTATACACAGAGGCGTACATTCAATATTGCTCTGGAGGGGGTTTAACAGAAATAATCGTTATCTTTTTTTTTTCGTTGCACAGATAACTGCTATAAATAGATATTATTTTATACAACTTTTTTATCAATTTACAGTTTACTTTTACATTACAGTAAATTAATAGCTATTGAATTATAAAAACAGTATAGTTAACAAACTTTTTCAAACACCTATCAATATAATTATTTAATTATTATAATATTTGTATGGGTGTATATTTTAAGTTCAAAGCGTAATAATGAAACTACGAATATATTACTCATCATCAATAATAAAACAATTTTTTTTTTTTTTTTGGCCCTGGGGAGGGGGGTTTGAACCCGGAAACCACCCGTATGTACTCCACTGATTATGCAGTGTACCTATTAATATTCAGTTATTCTAATTTCTTATTAGTTATAACTGTAATTTGTTATGGTTATTGCTGGAGTATGAAGAATGCCATAATTTTATCCAAATTTACTTAAATATTCATAATCGTCAATATCGACGCGACATCCAAATCTTACGGCTATATAAAAATTATCTACGAATAAATTTAATTTTTATTAAACTTGGTAACCGCTAAACATTTTTATTTAAATTACCTTGATTAGTTGGTTTAACACTTGGCCAGTTTCTGAATGAGGCATAAACTAGACTTGGCTGCCATGTAGATACCACTACCTATTAAGATTCGCTGTCTTTTTTGAGAAAAAATCGAAACCTTTTTCTTTTTTCTAAGTTCTCTTCTCCTCATCACCCACGCAAGTCACAAATGAGTATATTCGATAGTGAAGTTTTATGCCTCATTCAGAAACTGGCCAAGTGTTAAACAATACAAATAAAAGAGGAGTGTTACTTTTTAATGTAGGAGTGCAGTGAGGCTATGAATTAAAAAATACCAGACTTGGCCACAATGTAGATTTCACTACTGTGATAGGCCGACTTTTTTGGGAGGAAGTTTGGGACTTGGCGTTTTTTCACCATTAGGTTTTTTTTGGGAATATCATTTATTTCTGTTGGCTTCAGCATCGTGGACAACGTGTTATTATTATTTTTTTTTTTAAATTTTTAATTTTATTTTATTTTTTTTATTTTTGCGTCTGTCATCACGTTTTGGGGCAGTAAAAATTCTTCGATTTTCTTAATAGCAACTTTTCTAAAAGGAAAGTAAATATTTAAGTTATTCTTCAAAAAACTATAAAAACATTTTTTCCAGACTTTAAGAAAAAAATGTTACGATCGTTTGAAATTTCTTACAAAATTGCATAAAATAACGATTTATCATCAAACGATTTTAAATATTTGTTATAATTCAAAAAGTGTAAATCGCAGTAACTTGAAATTTTTACCAGTTGTTAAGATTGGCATTTTCTTCAAGCAACTTTTTTTTCAAAATATATTATTGACTTTTAAACAACTTATAGGCATTTGAAATATTCGATTTTTTTACAATTTTTTTTTTTTTTAATTGTTAATAAAAAAAAATTGTCTGGTACATAATACTTGAAAATTTAATATATGATTCTACAGAAGTTTTTCTTATTGTCATTCAAAAATGATTGAAATCCATAGGTACAATTTTATTTTATAAGCGTTTGAACAGCGAATATTGACATAAAATTACATATAAAATGTAATATAATATATAATATTCTAGACTGACAAATCATATCGGTTTTTGGAATTTGCTATAACTCAAAAACTAAAAAACGCAAACACCTCAAATTTTCACGCGTCTTTTAAACATGATTAAGTTTTCAAAGTGTTTTGACATATTTTGTTTTATTTATAGATAATTTAAATTTTTGATTTTTCTAAGTACTTTTTTTTTTAAATATCTATAAAAATAATGTGGCTGTTCATAAACTCTTGAAAATTTAATATATTGTTCATTATAAGCTATACTTACTGCATCTAAAAAAAATTGGAAATCGTTTCACACAATTTTTTTTTTATAAGCCTAAGTTCAAATTTGTATAAAATGTGTGTCAAAATCACTATAATTTGCAAATTATTTTGTAAATAAAAATTCATAAAATTTATTCTGTTTATACTAAGGTTCAAAATTTTAATACTAGGTTATCCATATGATATTTCTTAAAAAACTATAAAAAACTTCTACCGGACTTTAAGGAAAAATTTTTATGACCGTTTAAATTCAAATTTTTACGAAATTGCGTTAAATAATGATTTATCCTCAAACGATTTTAAATATTTGTTATTATTTAAAAAGTAAAAGTCGCAGAAACTTGAAATTTTTACTAGTTATTAATTTTGGCATTTTCTTTAAGCATATTTTTTTCAAAATATTATACTGATTTTTAAGCAACTTATAGGCATTTGAAATATTTGATTTTTCCTAATAAAATAATAAGAGCCGTTTCGACTCATTTTTTGTTAATTAAATATAGTTATATAAGATATTTATATAGAAATTATATCTAAATAGAAAATTTTCGGAAGACTGCTTTCTATATATAAGATTATTATAATATAATAATAATATATACATATATAATATTTTTTTATATATATCTAATAAATCATCTCTGTTCAAAATCGTTATTCGTACACAATGATACCTATCATTGCATTCAAATTTAAGAAATCCATTGTAATGACCTATCCTATAAACGAGGTGCACTCTACCCCCCACTGTACAGCGGAGTCCATCCGGTTTTTTTTTTTTTACATTTTTTTTATATGTCGTAGATTTTCTCTTGTAAGACCGTTTGAGTTTCTGTTGAAGAGCTGAGAAATTGAACTCTTGAGCGTCGTCAATACCAGGCAATGATAGCCAAGTATGGTCTTTTATTTTTCGTCGTCGACACTTTTTAGATATAATGTCTGTTAAGTCTGTTTAACTCTGTTTAAGTCTGGCCTATATAATGTTCTTAGACAGTTATATTCAACAATGGCACTATCCTTGGCTTTCACCTAACAGGGATCAAAATTAATTAAGTGAACTCTCTGGAGGCTCGTCATCCTGGAGAGGGCCACGTACGCTTGACCACGCGAGGATGTTGAGTTGCCAACATCTAACAAAGCATTTGGCAAATTTAATCTCTGACTTATGGATGGTAATGGCATAAGCTAAGCAAATGGGAAATTGATGTTGGTGCACATAAGCTCGGCTGATGATTTCGAACTTGGTCGAAATCCGTTCGAAATCATACATTGATCAATGTTTTCTTATGATTTTACCACGTAAAATTATCGTCCGTATACCGACGAATATTATTAAAATATTCTGTATTTGAATAATTATATTATATTTTCTATTTGAATAAAATAAATGTACGAAAACATTATTATGTTTTATAAATATATATATATATATATAAGTCAACTACAAACAATTTTTTATTGCTATATTGTAACACTGTTTGAAAGAAAGAAAACGTTTATGCGTGTTAAGCGTGCCACTTCATACGTTTAGAAATACACTCTCTAAAACAGCATTAATTTTGAAAATAATTCAATTTTTAGATTTTTCCTTTAGTTACACTGTAAAACCTACCTTTGTGCCAAATTTTACGTTTCTACCTATACGGGAAGTGTCTTATAATTTTGATGATCAGTGAGTGAGTAAGTTAGTAACAAAATTTCAAATTTAGAAATCCTCCCATTTCGAAATTGTACAATAAGAGGCTTCATTTTCTTACAGCATCCTAAGCTACTTGAGATTAATCTGTATTTTAAATTTAAAAAGTTTATCTTAAGAGGCAACAGAGATATATGGGTTAGAAAAACCGGGCGAATTAGTTTTTGTAAAGATACACTGGCATTGCTGGAACTTGGCCGGTGCACTACCGTGCGTTCAAATATATTTATTTTGTATGTAATACATTTTTGTATAGGTGTAATGAAAAATACTTGGAAAGTTCATTTAAAAAAGGAAGTTTACATTCACGTTCATTTTATCAAACAAGGAACAGAATCCTTTCCCATTCTTGATTTAAAGTTAAGAACTAGATTTCTCGTTTTTTATCATTTTAAAAATAATATATATTTTATAGTTGACCGGGTTTTCCAATTTCTAACGATGTCACATCGATAAGGCCGTCGTGGCAGATTTGACATCTTGTAAACATTGTCAATATTATCGTACATAAATTTATAGCTTTTTAAGTACCTAAAAAAAAAATTAATTAATAAATAAAGCAAGTTTCCCGTATTTTGAGTAGCCGGTCAACACAGCTACTGAATTAATCAATGAATAATAATCACCAAATATCAGAACAAGATTTATTTCGTACTTCAGTGAAGTTCAAGAGAACAATTTTTGTGTTTTATATATATTTATTGTAATTTACATAATTAAGACTTAATTTTACTGACTATTGTAATAACTGCACCTATATAGAATTGGTAAAACTATTACTAATTTATAATTATTCCATTTGTATTACTACTTGTGTAACGTAACATCCACACATTGTGTGTTTACGATGGTATATGTAAACTTTAAATTTACAAAATTCTAAACAGTTTTTGAATTTTATAACAATGTAAGCCTATTATTAAAAATATAATAGTAATTTAATATTTAAATGAATGCTACAGTAAAAAATATCTAATTTTTAAGAAATTATTTAAGATTCTAGGTAGAAAATATAAACGTATTTACAACAAACATATAAAATACATATTTAATACGTTTAATACGTAGATTAAATATGGATTTATAATAGAAATGCTGTAATAAGTGGTTAAAAACTAAATAGTTTGGATCCTTTTGTCAATTCATTCCTCACGGGAAACAATGATAAATCATTACTTTCGAAGAACGATTAAAAAGTGATTTTTGGTTTTTTCTTGGTTGAAATCAAGGCTTAGATTTTATGGAATTTGCTTATTCTCATAGAATATAGATAAAAATAGAAGCAGAATAGACTGAAGTTTTCGATTCTAAAATTGCATGATGTATATTTATAGGAATTTCGGTTTTATATTGCTATTTTTTTCTGTTTTGGTACCATGTTTTACTTATGATTTAAACGCGATTTATTAATTTTAACATATATATGTATATTTGATGTATAAAATATATATCGTTATCACAAATATTAGATTTTTGTTAGACAATGTTTTGTTCAGCAGTTAACAATCTTTTTGAGGCCGAGGTCCCTCTATAATGTCACCAATATTTTGAGCAACCCTTTTATTATGATAACATTAGATATTAGATATTAGAATATTAGATATTAAAAGTATGTAGAAATAAATAAATTGTATACGTTTAACCAGCAGTTCCCAAACTTTTACGATCACGGAACCCTTAGAAAATACTTTTTATTTCATGGAACCCCAACGTCTCTAACTCCAACTTGATCCCAATTTGTATTTATTTATTGTAAAACCTATACTCCAAAAAATCTTTTAAAGAAAGTTCTTGATTATTATTTACAACAATTACCGTTCTCAATATTCATATACACCTTGCGGAACCCTTAATATTGAACACTTTGGAAATCGCTGCTTTTAACTATAGCATTATTTAATTTAAGAATAATGTAAAATGGTTATTTTAGATATTGGAATGTCCCAAGGGCGTATTTAGACTTATTTCTATGGGAAGAGGAGGCAACTCAATTTTCTTCTTAAATTCAGGCTCAACATTTACAAGTCAAATTTTGGTAGTATTTAAACTAGGTGAATCCTTAATATTTGTGGTTTTTTTTAATCTAATGTCGGATCCACTTAAAATCGACTTTTGTGTAGTTCTTTTATAACATCTATTTGTGTTTTGAAAGTTACGCTTGTATTTTATTTGATTTTTCACTAAGTATAGACTTGAAAAAAGCCAAATTCAGTATTTACAGCCATACGTAATTTGATTTCGTTATAAAATGATCCACATTAAAAAAATTTGTAATGTGTGTCTCATATAGGTACTCGTATAATCGATTCTTTAAATACGGATTCAGGGAAGAGCGATCGTTTCCCCCATCAATACGCTCCTGGAATGGCCTCTAAGTTTGTATTGTTTAATAATTAATAAGTGTACTTTTACTAAAAAAAAAAAATGTAGGTATGGGTAAGCAAATATAAACTATTTTAAAAAACTATTGGAATTTAAAATTTAGGTTAAATTAATTTTAATTTTTTTTTTTTTTCATCAATGTTAATTAGGAAGTTCAAAATATTTTTTACAAGTTGATAATTACAATTAGTGTGAAATATTTATGCTATAAAACTATATGTTTACATACCCAGATAAATATATATATATACATACCGATACCGTGTGTTCAATTTTAAAGGTAACAGGAGATATTTCGAATGCATGATCTTGAATTCGATTTGGGTTTTTTTTACAGGATACAGGACATATAAATACATATGTTTTTTATAAATTCTAATTTTTAACTTTTTTTTTATCAACGCATGCGAGTAAAATAAAAATTTCTTAAATAAGAATCATCATTTTTGACACTGAATTTGGTTTACTCTATTTTTTTGAGCAACTTTGATTTTTACAGTTTTTTGATATGCTCAAAATTGACATTTTTAAGACGGTCGAAAGTTTTAAATTAGGTAATTCGTATTTATCGCATATTTCAACGCTCTACGTATCTTAATCAAACATTTACAGGTATTATTATAACAATTTATTTTTATTAAAACTACAAGGTGTATTTATTATAACATTGAATTTATAAACAAATATCATTAGAAAATAATAATAATTTATTATTCCATATACTGTTCAAAATTATTGTCATTATTTTCAATGCATGTTTCCATTCGTCTAAGTAGTTCTCTTTGTATAGCTGCTATTATTTGATCTTCGGTGAGTTCATTACACGCCATGTTTATTTTATTTTTCAAATTATCAAGATTAATAGGTGGATTTTCATAAACTACTGCTTTTAAATGTCCCCATAAAAAATAATCAAACGGTGTTATATTAGGTGATCTAGCGAGCCATTGTGCTGGACCATATGTACCCATCCATTTATTGCCAAAAGTTTGGTTAAGGTATTCTCGAACAAAAATTGTATTATGGGTAGGATCCTCATCTTGTTGGAAAATGCGTTGAAATATGTGATAAATACGAATTACCTAATTTAAAACTTTCGACTGTATTAAAAATGTCAATTTTGAACATATCAAGAAACTGTAAAGATCAAAGTTACTCAAAAAAAAATAGAGCAATCCAAATCCACTGTCAAAAATGATGATTCTTATTTAAGAAATTTTAATTTTACTGCGCATACGCAGATAAAAAAAAAGTTAAAAATTAGAATTTATCAAAAACATATGCATTTATATGTCCTGTATCCTGTAAAAAAAACTCGAATTAAATGCAAGGTCATGCGTTCGAAATATTTCTTGTTACCTTTAAAATTGAACACACGGTATATATATATTCTATATATTACGATAATATTTGTAAACACTAATATTCTCAGTCACTATAATAAAACAATATCAATTTTTTTTTAATACACACTTGTTTTGACGGTATTACCTAATACTATTTACATATCTATGAATTATAGTTTGAGTATATAAGTGTATATTGAAGAGTTATACATTGTTATTTAAATTACAAAATTTCAATATGTACCTATGATTTTGATTAGTGCTGATGTTGTACTGCTGTTGTTAAAAAAAATTCTCCAATAACAGTTAGGTTATAGTATTCAAAATGAATGAAAAAAAAAAGGTTAACCACAACTCACAAAGATCATGATAGGTTAAATAAGGTTTCTTTAAATACCTTGTGTAGTATAAAGTATAATATTTATAGACTGCCACCCGCGTTACTGATGTATAATGCATGGCTTACTTTTCCATTGTTTCAATTTATATATCATCAAAAAATAATACGCACATATTAAATATATTCTTTAATAATTAATTCAACTATTTATTCAACTCATATTAATTTTATATCATTGATAATAAAGTAGTAAAATCGTATATGTATTGACTACCAATATTTAAAAAGTAGAAAGTATACATTCGATTTATGACAATTTTATTGTATTTTTTTTTTTTTAAATTCATCTGTGACAAGTTAGGGCTACTGAACGTTGGATGTTTTTATTATAGTGAAACGGTAGTAAGTTGGTGGTTTCTTTTCTCGCAGGTGTCCCATCCATAAAATGAAACCACTGATAATGGGTTAAAACCAATGACTGTGTGTTTAGACAAATGCCTTATACCGCTTGATCCATTTACTTAATTATACATATTCTATTTTAAATATTTTTAGTTGATTCAAATTTGGAATTATTCAATAAGAAATTTATTATTTTTGATGGAATAGATACAATTAGTGAAATATATTTGAATAAAAAACTAATTGGCTCAACGAATAATATGTTTGTAAAGTACACCTTTTCAGTTGAGCAGTACCTTGAGGTATGTAACATTTACTTAAAATTGTTGTAGGTTTTTGTATTTTATCCTGATATGTGTATTTTTTATTTTATAATATTAGAAAGAAAAAAATGTGCTAGAAGTCATAATTAAGTCGTCTATACGTATGGCGAACATTTATTTCAATAATTCATCAAATAAAATACCACCATTTTGTGTTCCAAAAGAATATAATGGCGAATGTCATGTCAACTACGTAAGAAAAATGCAAAGTTCATTCGGATGGGATTGGGGACCTGCATTTCCCTCTATTGGAATATGGTATACTAATTGGAAGCAAATATGGATAAGAATTATAACAGAATGTTAATGGATGTTTTGTAAATGTTTTAGGAAAAGCGTACGTTTGGTTATGTTTCAAAATAATTTATTAGAGAGTATTAAAACCTATACAATTAGAGTAAATGCTTCACACTGGTTATTAAAAACAGATATATATGTCAAATGCTTTGGAAGTATTACTGATGCTAAAGTTAAATTAATTTTAAATACTGAACATAATATTTTAAGTAATGAACAAGATTGTTGTAATGGTATATGCGTTCAAAATGAAACACACGCAGCGATTGAATTATACGTGCCTTCGGTAACTCAACAATGTTTTTAATTGATTATTTTAAAATACTAACAGAAAATATTTTATATATATATATATAAATATATGCTTAGCCTGGAGTATTATATTTGTAAAAAATTATCGATTTATTTATTTATTTCTATATATAAACTATTTTTTTTGTTATTTATATACCTACCAATTTAAGAGTATTAACCAATTACTAATTTTTATTTTATTTTTAATTATTTTAATAACACCATTAAAACTTATAGTTAAAATGTGATATTTTCAATTAGTTTTCCTATTCAAATATAATATAAATAATTTTAATGTTATTAGGGGTTAAATTAATAACTATGCCTCAAATCCCTAATTAAATCATTTATTTAGTATAAGTATATATTACGAATCATAATTTACAACATTTAAAAAATGATAACTCATAATTTTTTTAATACGTACTAAGAATTTTAAAAATAAAACTTATATATTATATAGTAAAATTAGTTTTGAACAAATTACATAAGTATTTTCTGTAGTCTGTGTAGACTTAAAATAGATAAATATATAAAAATAGTTTGATTTTTATTTTGTATAATTCTATGCAAATGTAAACAGATACTGTATTAGATATATTTATATACCTAGATTAAGACTTTGTATAAGTCACCTACTGTAATTTATTGGGAATGAGTAGATGAGGTCGACAAAATATAATAATATATAATTTTTAAATTTTTTATAATTTTACATAATTCATTATGTTCTTATATCTGTGCTTATCAAATTTACTGTATAAGCTAATAGATCGACTATAACAAAATGCCACAAAAACTTGTTAATATTGAATGACTACAATAACTGTTATATCTTTCGTATTCTACGTAAACTCGCAACAACTAAGTAGGTACTCTAGGTCGTAGTATATACTAGTGTAGTACCTAAAATTATTCGGGGTCCAATTCGGATGCAGCCCTCTAGGCATGGCCGTAACTGGGAGGGTGGATACAGAGGTCCGACCCCCCTCCCAAAATTTTCAAAAGTATAAACATTTTAGCGGTGAATATAGTTTATTAACTATAAATTTTATTAAATAATAATGTTGGACCCCCTCCCGAAATTTTTTTCCAGTTACGGCCTTGCCTCTAAGTTATCAGATTATCACCTACAATAACAATTATAATTTTCTTTTCTATTTTCTTCATTTTTTAATAAATAATTTATTCAACATTTTTAATTATTAAATTAATAAATATATTTTTAAAACGATTGGGTTTACACAATATACTTCTTATACAGTGAATTCGATAAGCACAGATATAAGAACTATAAGTATAAGAACTTAATGAATAATATAAAATTGTAAAAATATTAAAAATTGTATTTTATTATATTTCGTTGGCCTATGTACTGTCTGCCCAATAGTTGTCAGCCGAATGTCGTGATACTTAATTACCTATAACTTATATAATATAATTTACATTTTAGGCTGATGTAAATACTTGGTGGCCGAATGGATACGGAGAACAGCCATTGTATAATTTAAGTATAGAATTTAATACTATAAATAACATTCAATCAAAAAATATTTGTATAGGATTTAGAACAGTAGAACTTATTCAAGAACCAATAGACGAAAAATATCCAAATATGGGTATAATATACTATATAGTGTATATTTCGAATATAATTTAATAAGGAATTATTGTTTCAGGGTTATCTTTTTATTTTAAAATCAATGGTGTAGCAATATTTTCTAAAGGTTCTAATTATATACCAGCCAATATATTTCCAGAGAAAATGAATAATAAAGATGTTATTAATTATTTATTAACATCAGCGAAAAAAGTTCATATGAATACTATTCGTATATGGGGTGGCGGAGTGTATGAATCTGATGATTTTTATAAAGTAATATATTATATATACTTTACTATATATATAAATAAATGCCATTAATCTTAAATTATCTTCCTAGATTTGTGACAAATTAGGTATTATGATATGGCAAGATATGATGTTTGCTTGTAATATGTACCCAGCAAATGAACAGTTTTTAGAAACAGTAAGGATAGAAATAAAACAACAAATTAGAAGATTACAACATCATCCCAGTATAGTATTGTGGGCAGGTAATAATGAAAATGAAGCTGCATTGAGAGGTAATTGGTACGGAACAAGAAACAATTTTTCTTTCTTTGCTTCTGACTATATTGCACTATATGTCAACACAATAAAAAAAATAGTATCAGAGGAGGATAAATCAAGATATTATTTGGTGTCGAGTCCAACAAACGGATTAAAGTCTGAAGAAGAAAACTATATAGCAGAAAATCCATATAGTGGTTTATATGGAGATGGTAACAAATATTCTATTTTAATCAAATATTAAGGTAATAATTAATATATTGTTCTTTTAGTCCACTATTATAATTATGAAGTAAATAGTTGGAGTTCAATTTTTTTTCCATGGACTAGATTTGCATCAGAATATGGATTACAGTCTCTTCCTGCTTATCAAACATTGCAAAATGCTCTAGATGAAAATGATTTAATTAATTTTCCCTCGCCCGCACTAATTCATAGACAACATCTACCTTTAGGCTATGGATTTATGTTATATCAAATAGAATCTAATTTACCTGTCCCATTAAAACCAACTGTTAGTGATTATGTATACTTAAGTCAAGTAAGTATTTAATATTAAAACCAACTTTTAGTTTTCAATAAATATTATTATATTATAGATTGTTCAAGCTAGAGCTATGAGAATACAAACCGAGTGGTATCGAAAACATAGAAACACATTATTAAAAGACGGCAGAGGTTTAACAATGGGTGCTTTATACTGGCAGCTAAATGATGTTTGGCAAGCACCTACTTGGTCATCAATTGGTAAAAATTAATTAAATATTATAAATTGATAAAAAAATTAATAATATATAAGTAAATAATTGGGCTTTTATATCAGGGGCCTATTTAGACTTACTTCTAGAGGAGGGACTCGCATTTTTTCTTTAATTCAGGCTCAAAATGAACAAGTAACATTTTTTGTTATATTTAAATCAGATGAATCCTTAATATTTGTGGTTTTTTTTTTTTTTTTTTTAATCTTATGCCGGATCCGATTAGAATTGACTTTTGTGTCATTCTTTTTTAACACCTGTCTGTGTATTCAATGTTACGCTTGTGTTTTATTTGATTTTTCACTAATATGGACTGGGACACGTATTCAGGGGGGGCAATCGCCCTTTCGCCCCCCTAAAATATTCTCATGACTAATATTAAGTTAATAATTTAAGCAACTGTTTTATTATATACTAATTTAATATGTAATTTTTGTTCTTAGATTATGATCAACGATGGAAAATGCTACACTATAGTGCAATTGATTTTTTTTCACCAATTATTGTAGTTCCAGAATTAGAAATATCAAATAATTTGACCATTTATCTTGTTTCTGATATGTTAGTCGACTCGGAAGTAATTTGTAAAATAGAGATATATAGCTGGGAAAGCAATATACCACTTGCTACTTATATATCAGACACTATATTATTGGTTAGTACTTGCTTATTAATTATAAATATTTTTAATATTGGTACTAGTTAAATTTTTTTTTTTATATATTTTAGAAAAAAAATGGAGCTCAGTTAATTATGAACAAAAATTATTTTAATTGGTTAAAATCAATGACAGATAAATGTGGGCTAAATATAACCCAACAGATTCAATCTTGTTTTTTGCACACAAAGTTATATTATAATAATTTGAATACGACTGAGGCCTCTCCATCAAACTACTTGTTCCCCTCATCACTTAACAAGATTATTGGTTATAAGTCGCCTAATATATTGGTTAGTATTTTAGATTATTGTGAATTTATTGTGAATACTTATCAAAACTTACTATTCACTTATAGTATGAAATTTATATTACTAACTTACTAGTTTGTAAATATAGCATTTGATAATACAATACATACAATAAATAATAAATTATTAGTATTATGAGGTTATATGGTATAATAAATCAAAAAAAATAAAACCTAATTAATGATAAATCTTGATTAATTAATTTAGAAACCATAATTTGTAATCTATAAATTATATACTGAATAACAACTATTCCTTATATTATACCAACTATCTGCAAATAATTATTAAAAAAAACAACTATTTTTTACTATATACCTATGGATTTAAGTATAGAAGGGGATTTAGAATTTACTTTTTCCTTAGAATAGTTAGTACATATTGTTTATGTATATATTATACACATTCAAATGTGTGCAAAAACAGAATATTACACATTACACTTTTCTTAATATAAATACATCAAATATTGATATAACTACTTTTAGATAAATAAATTAATATACTTTAATACAGCAATTCCCAACAATTTTGGTTCATGCCTTACCAAAATGAAAACATTTTAACAAGCCTCTCATACCTAAATAAAATAACATTTTTTTGTTATTTTATTAAAATTGAATTACTGTCAATCTAAAAATAAATATATAATAGAGAAAATACAACATAAATATTTGCCTTGTGCTTCCCTAATAAATGCTAGCGTCTCCCTAGGGAAACGCACCTCATAGTTTGAAAAACATTACTTTAATAAATACACTAATTTGGGACACATAATTTGAAAGGTAAAGGTATTCTAAAAAATTAGCAGATAAAGTATAAGTATTTATATCATTATTAGTACAACCAAAAAAACCCCTTTATTGAAGTAATTTTAGTAGAATATCTTGAAGTACACTTTTACAATGCAATTTTACAATTTTAAACTGAACAACAAACTATTGTAAAAAAAAACAAGATTGGGGAATAAGTTTTATTTGCCTTATAAGTGGAATATTAAAATGCATAAATGACTGTCCAACAAAATAATAAAAATCTAAGTTGAGGAACTTCGGGAAGTAAATGAGGAGAAATCATTCAACAGTGCCATCCTAGTACAATAGGTGGTCTCATTTACTCTTAAAAAAAGAGACAAAATAGTCCTTTTCATATTATATAATAAAAAAAATAATTTTTTTAATATAATATATTTTTCCCTTATTTAGGTTTCTAAAATTTGGCAAGAAGACGAGAAAGAAATTAATATCAAACTGGAATCAACAGGAATAGCTTTATTTGTTTGGCTGAATATCAATCATATAGATGGTTCTTTTAATGAAAATGGATTTATTATGTTAAACAAAACAAAAATTGTAAAATATACATCAAACAAAGATATATCATTAAAACTCTTTAATTTAGAAATTGTACATCTTAGAACAAATAGTAAATAATTTAAAAATGTCTAAAAATTACTCACCTTATAATAAATATATGAATATAAAAACAAATTAATTTTTTCTTTTATAGTTTTATTGCTTTTCTTTTAACTTTATTCTTAGGAGCATTAGGATTTTGACCTTTGTAAAATTGTTTCAGTAAATCCATTGATTGATTTCCATAAAAATCACCTTGAACTTTAAGTTTTTCTAATCCAGGCACCATAAGTACAGTACCACAACCACCAAAACGGTCATTAGCACAACCATAAATAATTTTAGTACATCCAATATTTGTCAACATTGCTGCACACATTATACAAGGTTCTACTGTAACAACGACGGTTATAGTTGACAGTTTTTCTAATAAACCATCTTCAATAATAATATCAATACAATTTATTTCAGCATGTCTAGTTGCATTTTTAGTTTCATTAACTGTGTTACGACCGGAAGCTAAAATATTACCATCATTATCAACAAATATACAACCAACAGGTACTTCTCCTGCTTTTAATGCTTCTTTGGCTAAATTTAATGATTTATTCATATATATGCTCCAATCCATTTTTATTTCAATAACTTGATAATATCAAATGAATTTAATTGATTTAAAGTATCACTTTCCCATTTTTCAGTAGTACCCACACTACGAGGACTTGGATGAGGAATTTTTATAACCTAAATTAATAATTATTTAGTTAGTTTTAATTTTCTTAAGCTAATATAAAATAAATTGTATTTTTACCTTAATTTTGTTTAACTTATATTTTTTAATTACTTCATTAGACCTTTTTTTCAGCATAATTTCCAATAGCTACAATAATATCAATTCCAAGTAAGGTAATTACATCATTTAATGATTTATCACAGATATCTTGTACCTTTTTTTGATATATACTCTAATGAATTAATACTTTATTAAATATAATTATGAATTTAACACTAAAAATAATAAAAATATAGTGTAGGATTCATATTACCTTTAAATCGCTTGGTGTGATATTTTTAGCATTTTTATTCATTAATGCCAAGGGAAAATAGTTATGAATAAAGCAATATTTAAAAAAGATGTATGGATCGCCTTTACTGAGCGTAATAAAAAGATTCCATAACCTTTTACCGCTCACTTCACTTCTAGTGCAGTTTAGACCATTAACTGGTCTTTGTGGATGACAATTATCTGGAGGTAATACTTCTCCATCCACTTTTAAATAACTTTTCACAATATTTACTTCACCGAATGGTATCTAAAAAACAACCACAAAGTATTGTTTATTCAATCTTTAAACAAAGAAGGAATTAAATGATAAACATTTACTCCAGTTTGACACATTCCCCAGGGTCCTGGATTGATCCCTAAGAACAATACTTTCTTATGTGTTACTAAAAACTTTTTTAAAAATGCCTTGTGAAGGTTATAAGCATACTGTATTGGATTGTAAATAAATTCAACATCTGGACCATAACTCAAACCGTTTAACTGAGATATAAGATCATTTTCAAGGCGTAAAAAATTATCAACCAAATCTATTTCGACTTTGTTTTGATGAGATTCTTGTGCAAAGTATTTTGATGTAGACATCAATAACTGTAAATCAAATTAAAAATGTAAATTATATAATTTTTTCAAATTATCAAGTTCCATTTATGGATACAAATTATACAATAATAAATCAACATATGATACCCTTACAATTCTACATAATTAAACATAAGTAATAAAGTCATAAATTTAGCAATGCTATTTGAATTTTAAAAGATTTATAAAATAATACATATGAAAAATAATACTAAAAAAAATTAATCAATAATATTATGAAAAATTGAATAAATATCTTAAATTTATAATTGGATATTGATCTTAACCTGCCACTAGTCGCGCTATGGTAAAAATGACTGCACTTCTTTTACACCTTTAATAGAACATTTACATTTATACTTCAATTATTGATACTCATATAATATGAGTCAATAATATACAATCAATAACATTTTTAAAAGGTATACTGAATGCGTCAATGATAAAAATATAAAATGTAAATGTTTTATTAAAGACCAAAAAAAAAGTATGGTCATTTCGACTATAACGCGAATAATACTGGGTTAACAACTAAGTAATACTGTTGATATGAAAAACATAATGATATTTAGATTAAAAGAAGCATAGCAGGCGCGCACCCAGGATTTTTGTTTGGGGGGAGGGCTTAAACATTTTCTTACATTCCTTATACACAAGTAAACAATTGCCATTAATTTTCTATTAATTTATAACTACCATAATAATAAAACTTGAAAAAAAATTTACCTTTCATACCTATCATTGTAATACTATACTTGTGACGATATGATATAATGTATAATTTAATGTAAAACATATTTTTTGGGGGACTACAGTCCCAAAGCCCCCCCCCTTGAGTGCGCCACTGAAGCATAGCATATTATTTAAAATATTAAAGAAAATTTAGTATTTGATAAATATAATTTCAATGCACAAACCTATCTTTTATCTCTTTGTTTTTTCTATTAAGAAGTTAATAAGGTATAATTTAAAGTAAGGATGTGTAGCATTAAATATAATATATAAGATTTAAATGTATAGGTTCATACAATATCAAAATATATTATATCAATTTTATTTTAATATGAGTTATATTAATGCTAAAAGTAAAATTTTCATATAGAACAAACATTGTTATAGAATAATTCAATAAAAGCTTAATAAGTAAACTTAAAAACTATATTAAGTTAATGAATATAAAAATACTTACATTAATGTACATATGATTAGATGATATTAGACTACAATGGACTTGTAGATATAATGATGTAGGATCGTTTTCAAACAATGAAAGTATTTTCTTAGTTATAGAATCTAAATAGGATTCAAATTAAAATCAGTCCAAAGGTTTGGTAAGGAAGTAGTATTTGTAAAAAATAAAAATGGTAAAAATATATTAAAATTAAATTTAACGGTGAATTGTTAATCGATATCACCCTAATCCTCTAACTACTAACTTGTATAGATTGCATAATCAGAATAAAAAAATAAACTTTTAATATTTACTAATATTCAACTTTAGAGCAAATTATAAAACAATTTCAAGAAAAATGCATTAAAAACTAATACAATAGTATGAAATATTTACACAATTATTTATTTTCATCAATGCATTTTCGAAACCTGTGAAAACCAATGATCATAGAATAATATTAGCAGCCGTAAATCCACAGATTACATTAAATGTAGCCATGTTCTTATCACTAAACTAAAATTATATTATTACTATAATAATATAATGTAATATAATACAATAAGTTTTTATAGAACCCAAATATGAAATTCTGAGATATCACTGAATTGTCTGATTACATTTAACATAATTCTAAGATAATATATATATATATATATATATATATATTAAGACAATGAACTAAGATCTAATCTGTGATGATAATATTATATATATATATGTAAATAATTATATATATTTTATGTGCAATATACAATTTTAGATAATGATTGAGTACCTGAATGGTATTTAATAATTTTATGAGTGATACAATTGTTCAAATAGTTTATCATTAAAATTCCAAGAATTATAATTATAATTTTTCAGAAAAAAAAGTCGTTAGTATTATTATGAACCCCTTGTTACGAACACTATATTATTATTATTATTAATATTATATTCATTTGTAAATTGAGAATTAACAGTCTTGGGGTAAAACGTCGAGTAAGCTTTATTCTTTTATATTTTTAATATTTGTATTTATATTATTTTTTATTTCTTTATTCTTTTTTAAATACATGATCACGATTTATTAAAAGTTGGGAAACACTGGTTCCTCCGCGGTTTATGATAATCGTTATTATGCAAACTTTATAAACTTTATTTTTGGTCAAATTACGCGTGGCTGTTAATACTGAATTGGTCTTTTTGTCGGGTCCATACTTGGTGAAAAATCAAATAAAATACAAGCGTAACTTTCAAAACATAGACAAATGTTAAAAAATAACTACATAAAAGTCGATTCTATAACCATAACCACTAATATGAAGGATTCACCAGATTTAAATATTACCAAAAATTTTACTTGTAAATGTTGAACCTGAATTAAATAAAAAAATTGAATTGCCCCCCAGTCTTAGAAGTAAGTCTAAATACGCCCTTGGTCTATCGTCCATAAAAATTAAATATTTAAATAAATAGGTAACCATAATTTTTTAAATATTATGAAATTGGCAAATTTAATCAGTTTCCACATCCTTTCAAAAGTTGAAATTACGCCCCTGTTTTAAAGCGAAGTGGAACAATGATGATATTTTCCAATTCCTCGAATTATTCGAACAATTTTCAATATTATGGAACATTAAAATAAAGATTATTTAAATAGAAACTTGAAAAACAGTAATTTTGAAAAACTTAAAAATAATTTAAGTACCTAATATCGGACTTGTTGTGGACGGTGATCAATTGCGTCTTGAAATTAAATCAATTCGTGACGACTACAGACAGGAAATTGGAAAAATCAATAAGAGCAAAAAAATGGTGTTGGTACTGATTCTTTATACAAACCATTGATTTTATAATACATTATAAAATCAATGATACAAACCAAAACTTATTTGGTTTAATCGAGCCATAATGTGTGTGGTACTGACTACTGGTACTAGTGGTACTTGAACTACTAGTATTTGAAAATCGTGTATATAAAATAATTATTTTACTATGTACTAATGATATAGTAAGCAGGGACGGCGCGAGGGAAGGGCAATAGGGGCAGTTGCCCAGGGCCCCGCGCCTTAAATTATAATTAAGGCCCTGCGGTTCTGATTTAACAGAACTTAAAATATTTTATTAATAGAAATTATAAAACTCAAAATTTATTTTGCCTAGGGCCTCGTGAACTCTAGCACCATCACTGAAAATTTATTATAAATATAATATAATAAAATAATATTTATATAATATTTTCATAGTCTGTGACCATACTATCCATCAGTGACGATGCTAGAGTTTGCGAGGCCCTAGGCAAAATAAATGTTGAGTCTTATAATTTCTATTAATAAAATATTTTAAGTTCAATTAAATCAGAACCGCAGGGTCTTAATTATGTATGGTGTTTCATTAGTAACGCTTAACGCCTGATATCACTTTATCAGTTATTGAGATGGTTATAAAACAGCAGTTCTTAACCTTTTATAGATCACGGACCCCTGATGAAAGATTTTTAGAATTTGCGGACCCCCTTACCAATTTTTTTTCGAATACATTTTTTTTTACAAAACATTTCATGTTATTAAAACCAAAATTATAATAATTATTTTATATAATAAATTACATTAGTAGACATAACAAAACATACATATTTATAATTGTTTTAATTACACCTACATTTTCAGTTAATTTAAATTTAATTATTATTTTTTTTTTAATATGCTTAAAATTTAATTTTTATAAGTTTAATGCGATTTTTGAACATCGTATAAAGATAAAATCTATCTATTATATAATAAAAAATCCACGAGAAAAATAATAATAATAATAATTCAAAAATATTGTAATAATTCACTCATACATGTGTTAGGGCTGCCGCAGACTCCCGACATGAGTATCGCGGACCACAGGTTAAGAACCGCTGTTATAGAATTCTACCACAGAATAAGTTCTGTGGAACTACTATAGATGATAGAGTTATTCTATTATTTATGATAACTACCAGCAGTTACTCGTAGGTTATGTTAATAATTAATTATAACTCATCATATCAGAGACGGAACCACGAACTTTACGCCCGGGGAAAATGTTAAAATCACGTCCAATCATAGACCAAGAATCAAACACCCTATCTTACAATTATTTTCTAATAATTAGAATAAAATCATAATTATTAAGTTTTAAACACATTATCAGTAACAAAGTTAGGAATATCCAACGAGTAGTCAATAGATTATGTACTACAAAAATTACATTTAATAAAAGTTTACACTTTTTCTCATTGTTTCTTTTTCGTTTAACACATCTCTTTTTGATAAAACTATTTTTCAAGAACGTCTACAGTCTCTCGATCCTTCGGGATCTGGGTAAGTTATTATTCACTAATAATAAACTCCCAACAACAAAATGTTAAAAAAAAAAAAACTCAGTCACCACCGACATCGCCGGCTCGGCCGTTATCTAAAACCACTAATGAGCTCATTACGCCAATCATTATAACCAAGCGCAATCAAACAAACTCTAATCTCAATCCGTCAATAACCGAAAACACACTTTGTGATACAGACTGGGTAATCGCTACACCTAAAAATAATAAAAGACCTTCAACTAAATCACCTGGACTATCTCCATTAAATAAACACCCAAGCATAGGAAGCTTTTTCACAACACCGAATTGATACGCTAATCTCGACATCGAAGATGATCATAATATGGAAACGACCGAACCAACCGAACCTATAATCCACAAACCACCACCTATTTTTATAAAATCCGATGTCGATTTTCTTAAATTTTGCACTGCAATTAAACTTTATTGCGACACTGATGATTTTACTTGCAAGAGTAACACATCAGGAATCAAACTACAATTTAATACATCTGATACCTTCAGAAAAGCTGTCCAATTACTAAAATCGAAAGAAGTCAATTTCCACACCTACCAAATCAAAGACGAAAAAGCATTCCGAGTAGTACTCCGTAATTTACATCAGTCTACTCCCCTTGACTTTATTAAAGACGAATTGTCAAAGTATGGTTTCAAAGTTAAGCAAGTTACAAACGTTCTGCAGAACCAAACAAAAAACCGCTTCCTCTCTTCTTCGTAGATCTCGAACCCGAATCAAATAATAACGACATATTCAAAATAAACTTAATTTGCCACTCAGTAGTCAAATTTGAGGAACCTCGCCTGAAAAAACAATTAACGCAATGTCATAGGTGCCAAAACTTCGGACACACAAAGCACTATTGTAACTACCAGACTCGCTGCATAAAATGTGACGGTTCTCACTTGACGAATGAATGTCCCAAACCCAAAGATGAGCCACCTAAATGTACATTATGCGGAGGACCCCATCCAGCCAACTATCGAGGATGCCCAGCTTACAAAAGTTACCAACAGCAAAAAAATACCAACTCAAAACTAATTAATAAACCAAGCCATACACAAAAATCAAATATAACACTTTATAAAAAAAATAATGTTCAAGTCCTTACTGGTAACGACCCTTCCCCAAATTGTTCTAATAAGACCGATCTCAATGCAAACTATGCAGATGTTTTAAAAAATACGAACCAAAATGACACCCCCAAACATAATAATGATACTGCTACTAACATCAATGATTTAACAAAACATTTTTCACTCTTCATATCAGATCTTAAATCAGTTATCAATCCCCTAATATCACTACTAACTACAGTTATTAACAAAATCATCCTAAAAAATGACTAACAATCAACCAAATGAATCTTCTCCGCTAAAAATCTTACTGTGGAATGCAAATGGTCTTCCAAAACACAAAAATGAACTTCAAATCGTATTAAATGATTTAAAAATAGATATTGCGCTAATAACAGAAACTCATTTCACTGAAAAAACCAAATTTAGTATCTACAATTACACCCTTTATAAAACAAATCATCCAGATGGAACAGCACATGCAGGTTCCTGTATTTTAGTATCCAACTCCATCCAACATAATATATTAACCTCTTTCCAAGAGTCCTCTATTCAAGCAACTAGTATTTTAATAAAAATAAATAGTATCCCAATACAAGTATCTTCCATATATTGCCCACCTCGTCATGCCATCCAACGCGACACATTCCTCCGTCTCTTCAATACTCTAGGCCATAATTTCATAGCAGGGGGTGACTTCAATGCTAAGCACTCCCAATGGGGCTGTATCTCCAATAACCAAAGAGGAAAAACACTCCACTCTGTCCTTAATAATTGTAATCAGTCGTTTGTGTCCCCACTTGGACCCACCTACTGGCCCTCACATTCAAACCGTAACCCAGATATACTCGACTTCTTCATAACAAATATCCCAAACAATCTAAATACAGATATCAGTAATATCTGTCATATCTCCAGTGACCACACCCCCGTAATTCTCTCAATTGATGGATCACCTAAACAAAATGTTCGGCCCTCACTCACCAAAGGACCCATCGCTTGGGATTTATTCAAAACTAATCTTGACAATTTAATAGATCTTAGAGTTTCACTTAAAACACAAGACCAAGTCGAAAATGCAGCACAAAACTTAGTTGAAATAATAAAAAAAGCAGCTATTTTCTCAACTAAACCTACCCCCGTCAATTCACAACCCCAAAACATTCTCCCTTTCAACTTACGACTCCTTTTAAACAAAAAAAGAAATGCGAGATCTACATGGCAAATGTGAATCATGTTATGTTCATTCAAACTATTAGCATAATGACTTATTGTGCAGATTATGTGTATAGATTGTCTTTTTATTATTAATAAAAAAAAAAAAAAAAAATAAAAGTTTACGCCCGGAGTGGAATTCCAGTCTTCCTCCATTCACTTAATATAGTACAAATTTTTATACTAGTGTATTTTTCCTTACCTTCAAATTCTTTTAATGTTGGAGGAAATAATAAAACATGAGATGTATAATCGTTGCCTCGATCATTGCTGAATTTTTTTTTTTTGTTTTACTTATCATTCATTATTGTATCTCTATATTGAATACATAAAGAGCTAAGTAATAAATATTTAAATTTTTTTAAACTACCTATTATTATTATTTATTATAATGCTATTATATACCTATAACAATAAAAGTATAAAACAAAAATAAACACAAAATGCATAGAGGCCAACTTTTTACATCATACTCACTACATTAATTAAGAATGAATAATTGGTATAACCGTAACTATACCCTCAAAATGAAAAATCATCATTTTCATTTTAATATCAGATAAATCCCATTTATATACATTTTGAGAAAGATTATTTACATTATAAATGTTGAGCTTTGATGATTTTAAAGGGTAAATGAACATTTCTTCCTGGTTTAAAAAAATGTTACCAATAAAAATTGTATTGTTGGAAGTTGTTGGTAATACAATTTCAGTTATTTTTACTATTTCACCACTTTGAATTGAAAAATAACAATTTGGCTCTTTGGTAGTAAATTTAACTTTTTTGATATTATTATGTTATGTTTCCACTTATACATTTTTCCTCATAACGTCGAACAACTTGTTGGAAAGGTTTTTCATGTTTATGGAGCATATTTTTCAAATCCTTCATATAATTTTCAAAAGGGAATGCACTACAACAATCGGCCTAAATTTAATAAAATCATCAGTTAAATGAATTATGATATGAAAATTGTATGACATAAATTGACTTCCATAGATTTGTTCAAATGATTTAACAAAATAAACTAGAAGTTTGCGAGCATACTCAACATATTGTTTATAGTTAGGGCTTAAAAGTATTCTCATTGCAATACTTAAAGCCATACAATTTTCATAACAGTCTTTAGATAAAATGTTTTTTAAAACTACTAGTCCGGTATATAATAAAAACTGCTGGAATTCAGTAGCCTTCCAACGAGCTACATCTTCTATTGCTCTTGGTTTTCTACGAAAACCATTAGTTATATAAGTTTTTAGTGTTAAAAGAGAATTTGTAATTTTTCTAATTTTCCAACTAGGCAACCGAACAGTCATTGGTCCCTTGTGTTGCCAAAGAATAGTTAACTTCCGCACAACTCCCAAGCACACCAAGTGTATATAATCCAAAGAGAATATATCAACTATATCAAAGTCAGGGAGTAAGACAAGGGATGAAATTATTGAAGATGTATGATGATCTTCGTCTTTCATTATTATGTAATCATGATGAGTTCTTTTTTCAGTTATCAATAAATAGAAAACAGACACGATTCTCTAAATATTCTCTATCAATAACACACCTTGAACATGAAAAATAACCAGCATGTCCCTTATTTCTCATCAAGAATGATCTGGCAGGAGCATCACAGCGAATAGCTTTTATAATTACTTTTTTAATAATATTATTTATTATTATTCCGTGGGTAGATAGTTTAAGCATTTCTACAACAAAATCTTTAATAAATATGATACTATTTTGAGGTTTATTGTGGCCATAGAATATTCCAATAGGAAAAATATTATTATTATAAGGAAAAATATAAGCCAAAATTGGCTTGAACTACTCTTGCATAAAGGTAGACCGTCAATTCCGATCACAATACTTATAATATCATCCAGGGAAAATATCTTAGAACACATAATAATGCCAGTTTCTAACCCAAAATGATAATATATGCCATTCAATTCTATTTCTTGGACATTAATAACTTTCTTTGATCCAGATTGAAGTAATGTACGGCTATCAACAGGAAGAAAATTAAGATTGGCATCATTTTTCAATATTTTCAATAATGCATTAGAAGCATTTTAGGGAACATTGAAATTTACCATTCACATTTTTAATTTATTTTTAATATTTTCACTGTATACTAAACTTTGTGTAAGAGGAATCAATATTGAATTTTAATCTGCATTGTCATTATGAGTACAAATTATATTACTCAAATAATCTTGATTTAAATTATTATCACATGATTTAAAAAAATGTGTGTTTATAATATTATTGTTATATTCAAATAAACTACTGGTAGAACTATGAATTGATTTATTATCAACATCTTGTGAAAATGATATAGTTTTTTCGACAAGACAACTTTCAGGGATTTCATTTATAGATGACCATTCTAGAATTTGCAATTCTTTTTGCAATCGTCTATATTTCATTCTTTAACTAGTAGTTTTAATCATTTTTTTTTAAGTTATAACTGAAAAATTTTAAACATTATTTAGTTTATTTGTAAATAATTGTATTTATTAAAGTCTATATAATTCTACAAATTAGCAAAATGAATATCTGAAAAATAAAAATAAAAATTGACATAGTATAGATATACAAGATATAAAGTATAATAATTATTTGCGACTATTTCAGTAGGTATATCATTATATTTATTTGTTATCTGTCATAGTTTAATTAAGTAACCTATCCATGGGAATATTGACTTACTCAGAATCCATAAAAAACATAGCTAATGCATAATGAAAACAATGAATTATTACATATCTCAGTAAATAAATAACATATCTATGCAGTAATATCATATAAATAGAAAAAAATGTATACCTACCTACCTATGTGACCAATCTATATAATTATTAATTATTATTAAAAAACCTATATAATAAGGTTATACAAAAATATATATACCTATAATAATATATATTATTTAAATGCATTAACAATTATTAACTTTATATAATATCGTATAGCTATAGGTAGGTAAAAAAATATATTGAATAATAACATAATACTATTTTTAAGATTCTTATTGTAAATTTTGTACCTATATGTGAGATACTTATTGTATTTAATGTAGTAATTCTACTGTAATATATTGTTTTAATTTATTAACTTTCTGTACTTTTGGGCTTATGCCTATTGTATATGCAACTGAATAATTATTATTACATATTGTATACAAAAAATGATGTTCCTACCAACAACACAAAATTGTAAATACATTATATATAATATGAATATTTTGGTATACCCAATAGATATTTTGCGCATATTATATAATTTAGGTACCTAACAATTATTAATGGAACAACACTACACAATTTGCTTAAGCAGATGTAAGCGCAATTATATTTGTTTACTCTCTCAGATCCAAACATAACATAGCAATAAAACACTTTTGCCAAAAATCCTTTTTTATGATTTTTTGAATGATCTTAGAGCAAAATCACCTACTTATTACAAAATTTGTAGTGGATATATTTTTGAGGGTTCTTATTATTTAAATAATAATTAATAATAAAAATAATTAAAAATAATAAAATTTAAATTTCATTATTATACTTAATATAATATAAAATAATGTTGTTGTTAAAAAAAAAATTCACCATGATAATGCTCTAAAATATATATTTTATATCAAAAAATTAACAGAGAACATTTATATATTTATTGATCAAAAATATTTGACATTATAACAATAAAATAGAACTAAATAATAGCATTTGTTACATTTAGAGAGACAAAAATAAATGTATTTAAAACATAAAGCTTAACCACAAGTCCACAACCTAAGATTGAAAGTTGATTGTGATAATTTGTTGTAGAAACAAGTAATGTTAAGTACACAATTTTATAATAGTTACATAAGTCACACCAATAAATCATAATCTTGAGTAAAATAAAATTATAATAATAACTATAAAATTCAACATATATTGGCAAGTTATGTAATACTTATTAATAATTATCACAGTGAAAACATTTCTTTTTCTTCTTCTTGTTCAAGTCGCTGTCGAGAACTCATCAACTTTTTGTTCTGGGATACAATTATTGGTATATCATCTGCATTTAGTGAAGAACCCTGTATTCTACGATTTGACAATCGTTGGCGTGTAAATAAAACCTGTTCTTCGGGGCAGTACCTTTATTAAACAAAATAAATAATCAAATAATATTATGTATATAAATACACACACACACACACACACATATATATATACAATATTGAATTTATAGTTTTAAAATTAAAGAAATTAATATTTATAATAAATATAATTGTTTTATTTTGTTTAATTTTTAATTATAATAAAAGATTTATCAATCTTTAATTATTTGCCATAAATTAAATAAAAAAATAAAGGGAAATCATAATTTTTTATGAGATTATGTATAGAAATACACAATGAAAAATGATGATACTATATTTCCTTTTATGTTTCATATATAATTTACGCAATTAAAATTTTTATGTAATTCGAAAAGAGGTTATTATTTAATAAAATATGTTATCAATTTTAATTTATTACTTAATTCATAATATAATGAAACATTTTAACTGAATGCCACAAGTTTAAGGACTCAAAATACAAACATCAAATACACCTCACTATTAAGAAAGCTCTTTAACTCAACCTCCAATCAAACTTAATGTAAACTTAACTGTAAACTATATGTAAAGAAAATATTAACAAATAACTAGTGGTCTGGTAGCCAATGTAATTAATATTAATATACATAAATAATGTAAGTCAATAAAATGTATAAATTTGATGCAAACAAAATTTGTAAGATTATAAATTTTTATCAATTATATAATATATAATATATATATATATATATATATATATTATATTTATATAATAAAGATAATTTCAGAAATTTGTCACTAAATAATCACATGTATTTATAATTATAAATTAAATAATAACAATGTGCAAAAACTAAATATTTAGGTGACAAAAATGTATTTTAAATATATCTAGAACTTTTATTGATCCTCTCTAAAAAATTTAAGTATTA
The DNA here is from genome assembly GCF_003268045.1 of Sipha flava. Lineage (NCBI taxonomy): Eukaryota > Metazoa > Arthropoda > Insecta > Hemiptera > Aphididae > Sipha > Sipha flava. The sequence continues at coordinate 823,770 of NW_020272000.1, forward strand.
TACTAATCAAATGTACTTTTTTTTTCTCGTGGAACTTAGGAGTTAAAATCTCAAATACTATTACAAAAGGTAAGTAAAAGATAAGACCAATAAAAAAATATTTCATAAGATACACAAATAAAAATATTGAATTTTTCTTTTATTTCATACTAACTAAATTTAAAAGATACATATAAGGAATAAATTTTGTTTTTTTCACCATAGCAAAACTAGTAAAAGATTAAAAATGTCTTTAGTTGTAAAAAATGTATAGTAAGTTTTTTAATATTTTTTATTTGAAAGCTATATTTTAAAGAACCCAAGGAAAAACTATAATTATATAATCCCAGTCTAACTTGTAACAATCAATTTTTTTGTGTTATTTATATAATATTTAATAAATAATTTAATCAAGATTGATTTTTATAAGTTTAAAAAATAATTATTTTATATTTTACTTAATTATATACATCGTAATAATAATAGAATAACTAATTAAATGAAGTTATTTTGATTCAGCAAGAGTAAAATTATTAATAGATTTATCAATTTAAAATTATAATTTGTATTACACTTAATAATCATGTAAAATAACTTACACACTTCTGTCTTGACTATCAATAACTTGAGCTCTTGTACTGGCAATTTTATTATCTATTTTATTTAGGAAATTATTACAGTCATCAATATTGTGCTCTTCAATTGGTGATATATTTGACGGTTTTAATCGTTTAACATTATGGAAGTTGTCTCTTCCAGAAGCATTGGTATCGCAAGTTGGTATATATAGATGTTCTCTTAGAAATAAACTATCATTAGTAAAGAGTCGGTTAGCATTTCGTATTTGTTCAGTCTAAAAGGGCAATTCAATAGCATATAAATAAAAAAATTAAACATAAAAAGATGATAGCAAAAAATATAAGAAAAGTAAAAAAATCTAATACATTTACCGTCACACTGTATTTAAGTGCAAGCCCTTGCAATGTGTCAGTCTCTGTGACAACATGTTTGATATAGTTCTCATTGCGGACAAAATTTGTATTGCTGCTTATACTGCCATATTTCCTTAGAGGTTTTGTATTATCACGGATGCTCACCCTTTCGTCCATTTGTTATGACCATAGAAAGAATTTGTGTTGCATAATGTAGTTTCTCAATATTTTCCACGTTTTCAAAGATATAGTCACCATATGTAGTTCCTATGTAAACATATCGACTGTAGTTGCTTGCGATTATAAAATGTTATTATATGAAAAAAAGGAATTGGTACGACTATTGTTTGAGAAATGTGTGCACACTCGAAATTGTTTAAAGTTGCGCGGTTCGTTAAGTTTTGTACGCCTTCACTTTTCAAAAATAATTTTTCTCTACGAACGCCTAAAAATCTCGAGTTTTTTTTCCACGAGTTTAGGCTTTAATTGTGACGAATGGCAAAACAAAAAAATTACAAATCTTTTATCTTATCATTGTTGTTATCAAATTTTTATAAGAAATAATATGGAGTTATCTTGGAATTGTACACAAACGAGATGTACAGCATAACGTCAAAAAAAAATTGTATTATGCAAGAACATATGTTATATTCCTTGTTCACATTGCACATAGGGTGCGTTCTGATTGAACATTTACGCGCTTAAATAGCTCATGCTTGTAATACGTTCCACTATAAGTATACAGTCAAGTTTTATAGTAAACAGACGCATACAATCGCTTTACTTTCATTCCAAGTGGAACGGATTTGGACTAGGGACTGTAACCGGACCGAAAATAATCGGTTATAGAACCGGGAACGTTGTGTAATTGTAAACCGGCGCTGCAACTCATTTGCGCACATTCAAAATTTTTTAACTGAAAATTGACGACACATTCACACACATGACACGTGTATACAAATATCGTGACAGTCTGCAGTACAAATTATCATATATATTATCTTAAATATTATCTTATAATCAACTATGTTGACTGTAGATTATATAAATTTGAATTTTCCAAACAACTTTTAGTAAACTTCCGTAGGTATGGACTATGGATATGGACGGTACAGTGGTGACTAGTATGTTGACGACGTAAACTTTAATATGGCGTAGACATTTTTAATATTTTTGAATCTCGGTGAGGAACACGATGTTTTAATATTGATAATTATAAATTTAGTGAATACCGTGTTTTAATGAGTGGATGTTTAAATTTTAGATGCATTAATAAAAAATGTCCTGCGAGTGTTATTGTTAATAATTCAAACAAAATAATAAAAATAATAAACTCTCATAATCGTGAGGAATATAATAATCAATGATAATAAAGCAAACGAGTTCTGACTCTGGAGATTTTCGTCACAGGTAGACAAAATATATGTGCGCAATCGAATTGTGCATTTTTGCGCAAACGAGTTGTAAAAAAGATAAATGTGCGCAGAGTTGAGCTCGATTCACACTAGTGGTCTCGGTTCGGTCCGATCATAAAATATTTATTTACTTTAATTTGAACGTACTAATTTCGATTCAATGTAAAAATTAAATTAAATTTAATAATGTTAATAATTGTATTTTGTTCATATATTTATCTCTAAAAATAATTTTAAGTGCAAAAGCAATTATCACACTAATCTTAGCTTGAACAATATGGCCATATTGGTCTATATGATTCAGTTTCATCAGTAGACTTAAAATCAAACTTAAAATCTCTGATGGCCCGAACACAAAGAAATAAATATTCGCTAACAACCATCATATAGGCCCCACAAAAACATTTCGCACATAGCCCCGATATTTACCAAGCCCTGATTATAGGCTATAGCCGTTAGTGACTACGAAAGGTGTGCCAAAAAAGTTGATCTGGGTGTCGTTTACATCGTATAGATACCTACTGGTATTAGTGATTGTTTGCGTCTTGTGGGTAATAAGCAATAGGCCAGCGTCGGATTACTCTACAGGCAAAGTAATCAGGTGATTGGAGTGACAAATTTATTGGAGTGGCAAATTTGCCGTACTTAAGAAAAAAAATGTATTTATAAAGCTATATTATAATTTATGAATATTAGCCATTAGGTTATTAACTCAGTGAATACTGAAATGGTTTCGGTGAATGCGATCAACTAGAATTGTTATTATTAGCGAATCTGTTTTTCCCGGAAACTGTTTATTTAAATATAATCATAGCTATAAATTATGACTAAACATTCTGGCTATGCAAATATTTACGATAAATTCAAATTTTTAATCAACATAGACAAGAAATCAATTGATACCTATGATATTGTCCAAGGAGCCAAAAAACTACAATAATTTTATGAAACGGACATTGATGAATACACATTTACACAAGAATGTATACATTTCAAAACTTATATGCAAAATGCAACAGAAAACAAACAACAAAATCAAAGTTTATTTACATTTTTTAGAAATCAGAATTTAGAACTATTTCCGAATGTTAGCATCGATTTAAGAATATACTCCTGTATGGCGGTTACTAATTGTTCGGTAGAAAGATTGTTTTTGTTTCTCAAAAGAACTAAAATTTATTTAAAATCTACTATTGGCGAAAATCGGTTAAATAGTTAGGCTTTCCTGTGCATTGAATAGGAATTAGTGTCGACAATTGACTTTCAAGACCTAATCGATACATTCGCTAACTTCAAAAGCCAAATGAAAATGATATAATATTTGATTATTGTATTATATTTAAAATAATAAAGAATAATTTAACTAACAGTATATTTCTATATGTATTTTGTTTTAAAAAGAAACTTTAAAATGAAACGGCGGCAAATATTCTGCTTGTAAGCGGCAAATTGCTGAGTCCGCCACTGCAATAGGCCACATTACTGGATACACATTATTCAATTTATTATTATATTATTCACATAATACTACCTACTCTTATTGAATTTTCCGTATTCTGCTGGCGACTACAAGTGCTAACGGTCATCGTTTATGCCACGTATTGTCATATTTTGAATTTTTGTATTAATTATTAAATTATTGTATTATTTAATATTAAAATAATTATGGCTCACCATACGCAGAATTCTGGGTATGGTTGTTTCACGTATGACAAAATATTGAAAAATCAAAGTGCAAAAGTTGTGGATCAACATTGACTGTAAGTATCCATTAAATTATAAACTATAACATTTATATTCTATACACAATACCTAGAATAGTGATGTAAATTAGCCTGTGGATTTATAGCACTACATCACCAGTACCTAAATTCTAATAATTTTTGAAGTTTAAAATGTTTATCTGTAGGCACCTACCTATAATTTCCAATTCCAAAAACTTTAAAAGTAAACATTTGAATATTAGATACAAAATTGTAATTTTTGTTACGTATTATATAAAAACGAAATTGTTAGATGTAGGAATACTTATCACTGTGGGCCGAGGAGAGGCAAGTAATACTACAGATCCAACATCTTCAAAACGGAAATAATAAACAAAATATAATATACCTATGATGTAAATATTCTTTTAACTTTGCCTGTAACAACTGCTTCCAATTAACGTTTTTTTTCTTCCTTTAAATTAATTAAAACCTATCTATGTTTGGCAATGGGTAATGATCGGCTGAGTGATTTGTAGGTTATAGCTGTTGAAAGTGATATTGATATAAAAATCAATTTAGATGATGCAGTTGATGTTTTTTAAAAATGAAAAATAGAAGATATCCCCTTACAGCTTAGATTAATTTAGGATTAAATTAGATTAAGTTAACCTTGTTTAGGTAATGTTTATAAAATACAAAATTATTTTTTGCAAAAATGTATGGTGGTCAATAATAACATTATACAATCTATTTACCAATTTTACTATATAAAACCTGAATTTCAGGAGGGGTTTGAACCCCTACCCCCCTTGTGTACCCGCCTGCTATTATATATACCATAAACTTGTATTATTATTGAAAAGGTATGAGTAAACTTTGTTTAAGTCCTTTAAATAATAAGGAAACATATTAAATTAATAATATATTTATTTACCTGAGAGATGGTTGAAGTAAACCAAACAATTTTATCATTGTACAAATTTTCTATATGGGAATAAATAATTGTATTAATATTGTAATGAATGCCCCACATTGTACCTGGTAATTTAACATTCTTTGCATCTCTATTGATGTCATAACCTATATTATTTACAGGGAAAATAATAGGGAAAAGCAAAGATTTGTCATGCAATAGAGTATCTGCAAGTGTTATAATATTTATAAAGTATTTAGTATTTCTATAAACAAAGCAATTTTGGTCGTTAATGTATTACTTCGTGAAAATTTTCAGGTGAAAGCAATGAGCATTTATTATATGTATTTATTGCAGCTCTGTTTGAGGTATAGAAACAATTAAATAATAATTTTTAATAATATTGAATACATACCTCCTGAGTTTTTTGACAAATATTTACTTATATTTTTTGAATTTTTTTTTGTAAAACATTTCTTACTGTTGGTGCTTTGCGTTTGGTGATAGTTTTTGTTAAATATTTAGGTAGATTAGGAAATATAATAGGTACAGCTGTAGATATTTATATAGGTCTCTCTCTTTCTAATAATGATTTTACCCCATCAAAATGTATGTAAGATCAAAATGTTTTATGACAAGTTTGTAAAAAATGTTGTTCACATACTCAATCAGTCCAACTTAAAGGGCGGCCTGCTCTGGGAATACATTTACTCTATTCATCAAATAAAACCTATACATTTTAATTATCACGTTTCGTTTAATATTATACTTTTACATAATATATATATTTATATATTTACTTCATTTTTAAGAGCTGTAAAATATGATGGATACTTAAAATTGGGAATAAAGATTTATGTTCTTTCCTATGTTTTTATTCCCAACATCACAACCAGGAACAAAATATTTATTGTTTTTACTCATTTGAAGTACGTCGATAGCCGTTAATAAATAATAATCATAAAAATAAAATGCATCCGTCAGCTGGTGCTCGGTCAGCTGATGATAAAAACAGGACACCTATTGCAAACATCGCATTCCACGGATATAGATAATAATTTCATCTATATTTGTGGCGCACTCTGTCGAGATTATCATTTGTAGTAAATACGACGTACCCCTCTAAACTGATGGGAGGGTGTTAGCTGGTCCACCGTATATATTCACCTTGCCTTCAACCATTAGACTTAGTTTATATGGTCGAAGATGAGTATAGTTGGTATTCCTTATCTATTATTTTTTTGGCGGGATTTAATTTCACGTGTATTCATATCATACATTGTATAGGTAATGTATATTTGCTTCAAAATACTTGTTAGCTTATCATTTAACATTATTTCAGATTTCTCTTGTAAGCTTGTAATTTGTTTATAAATTGTTAAATTTTTTAGTTTATTATTTTTTTATTGTAATTATTTAGCTTTAATTTTAATTGATAATATTTTAGAATTTACTAAAAAAATATTTATGACTTTTAAGTATCAACAAATTACAAATTAGGTACTCGTTTTGCAAATATGTGTAATTAAATACTGAATTCATTATTATTATATTTATTGAATACTATAATATATGGGTTAAATAAGAAAATAGATTAGTATATTTTATATAGTGATAAAATAAAGGTTCGTTCTTATGATCCTTTTTTTATAAATTAAATATATATTAATTGCATTTTTCAGAATTAAATATGGAAAGAATGGAAGTAGACAATGTTGTTGATCAAAAATTTCCTTTTGATCTTTGGAGGAAATTCAAAAGCATGTTTACATTTATTATGGATGAAGAAGCAGATTCATTAGAAGAGCATGCTAAAATTATGCGTGAAGTTTTAAGTAAAATGGGTGAACAAGAAGGAGTATTTAGCCCATTTATAAACATAAAAAACAATGCTTATAGTGTTGATTATTATAAAGGTTTGTTTTTATTAAAATATTTTTAATTTTATAACCAATATTTATCTATGTAAATCTATTTGTCTATCCACAATGAATATCTACTATTTATATCTTGATATATAATTATCTTACTTCATGATTAAGATTTGAGTTTGAGTAATAAATGTAAAAATACTTTATACCTATTCCTTGATCTTATCAAAATTTATATTATTTAAGTTTGATTTTGCTTACAATCGTGATAATTTCAAATTTTAGTTTTTGGACTGTTAATTTTTTAACTACACAAATAAATATTTATTGTCACTATTTATTAATTGAAGATAATCACATAATTCATTATATATGTTATTTTCTTTATAGAAATATGAAATACGGAAGAAACCTAGATCAATTGAATGATTGATGTAAAGTTATTGAACTATTTATTGAGTTTTCTTCAAAAAATAGAACTCTTTATAGTGTTACATAAATTATTGACCTTCAATAGTAACCATAAAGCCCGATTTACACTGTTACGGTATGAACCCAACCGACAAAACATAATCCAAATGTTTTGACAGTGCGATACGTGCCGGCTCATGTTGCTTTAGTGTGAACGCAGAAATTATTATTATTAACGCAGTAAATTTATTTGAATTAAAAGAAAGTAAAACCACATACAAATTATAACAATTTATTATCTAGATTAAATTGTTTATAACTGAGTATAAAAAATACTTTGATTTAATAAAATATCTGAAAAAATTGTCTTCTTAAACTTTATTACAAAAACTTAAAATAATATAAATAAAATACACTTCTTGACCTAATATTTAAAAAAAAAAAAAAATTAAAACAACAGAAAATACACTAGTATAATACCATTTGGACCTTTTTTTTTCTTAAATTAATTAATTCAAATTTTTTCATTTAATTAAAAATAAATCAGAACTGCGAACTCAAAAATGTAAGAAAAAGTTTGGTTTGTGCTGTGCCATAACAGTGTGAATCGGGCTTTAATCTGTATAAAAAATTAATATAAATTTAAATATAGTTGTTGTTATAAATTCAAATATAAATTAATTTGAATATGTTATATTTATAACATTATTAGAAGCAATTAAGTATTAAGTATTTTATGTCTTTTGTCATTTGAAGAAAAAAAATTATTTTTTAATTCAATTTTTAAAGAAATTAATTGAAGGGGAATGAATTATAATTTGTTTTATATTATTTTTTAAATGCTTTTACTTACAGAATTTACTATTTGGATAATTGGTCAACTTGTTAAAATTCTTGGTCATAGTGGGTTTTCACCATTACATAGTAATTCAATTCATAGTCAAACATGTTTATTTGAAGTACTTTCATGTCAAAACACGTATATATATGATTGTGCTATTAATGATTATTCTAAATTTATTACAAGTAATTAATCAAATTAATGAAATAATTTTTTTGAATTTTTATCTATTTTATGATTTACTTTTATAGAAATGGCAGAAAATATTGTCAATGATTCATGGCCAATTATTGTTACATGGTGTAATCCTGAAAAGAGTTTTCGAACTCAGTTGTCTGGACTCGATTTTACACCCATCAACATTTCTATTTATGATTATAACACTTATGTTTATTTGTTATCTCAAATGTTTCAATTATTTTCTAGCAATATATTTACCTTAAATCAGATAAAGAAAAATACTGCCATAAAATTCTGGCAATCAATTACATTAGCTATAGATAATTCACATTCAATAACAGTTACTCAAGCTGGACTCCGTTTAATTTTGCATTTATTGGTGTCAACATCACATAGATTATATTTTGAAGTAAGAAACACTATATAGTTTGGTTTAATATATAATTTGAGTGTAAATTATAAATGTTATGTTTACTTTTGTGTATTATTTTAGATACTGGAAAATATTTATGTAATTCTGTTTAATACTATTGAAAATGTATGTTTGAATTCTAAAATAGAACAATCAAATGAGATACCAATTATTTTAAGTAACATATTTGAAACTATGCGCAAAGCGGGATCAATTCATATTGCAGCTATAAACATGGCTTTAATAGATTTAATTTCAAAATTAATACTTTCCAATAATATTAAAGGTATTTATATCTTAAAATGTTTATACTGAAATAATTAATTACAACAACTTTTAATAGTTACCTTGATCTGGTAATACATTGTAGTATTTTATTATAATATACTTATAGTTATATAAATTAAATATTATTAACCTATTGGTGATAGTTTGAAATAAGTAATGAACAATAATACCAAAACATTTTCTACTAAAATAATTGATTATATATGTATAAAATAATGTTATGTCGAGGGAAAAAACACTAACTTCAGATACTAAATGGTTTTGTACTGAACTGATATAATATCTCTTTTTTTTTCCTTCTGTTTTTGAATCGATTGCTAATTGGAGATTATGATAGCATTACATTCACCAGACTACAAAATGAAACGATACTTGAATTTACAATTTTGCTATAATATAATATTTTAATATTGTATTAATTATATTAATTTTATTAAATCATAAGAACAAATCAATTTAGTTTAATTATGTTATTTTAATAGTGTTGTATTAATTGTAAAGTATTTATTTTCAAAAATATAAAACTTTTGATCATTACCTAACCTTTGTTCTAATCTAATTGAATAAATTGTTTTTTTCTACATTGTCTATATAGTTAAATATGCATTTATTTTACATTAATCTTCTTTCAAATTAACTCACAGTATTTAACCAAATTTAAATTATTAAGAATTATTAAATTCATGTTTTGTTTATACTTGTTTATATTTGTTTTAAGGAAGGAGTTAAAAAATTCTTCATTATGAATTAATATTTCCAAAATACAAATTTCTAATTTTACTTCATATTATTATCTCTACATAATTTATTGTTATTTTGCCTATCTGATGTTATAATCAAAGGTAATAGTTTCATACTGATATTTCTTAATGTGATTATAACAACTAGAACTTTTAGTCCCATTTGCATGTTGTGTTTCATGATAGATATTAATTGTAACTTATTTTGGAATATTTGTAATACCATCCAGAAAGATAAACTGTCAATGACCAGAATCAATGCATTTAAACATAGCCACTTCATATATCTAGCCATTAAAACTATAATGAATGTGATGTATTTATTGTGTACAGGAGTATTTGATCATAATATAATTGAATAATTTAAACTTTTTTTGGATAGTTAACTTTATAAATAACCTTATACATTGAATTTTTATATCACTCAATAAACTGAAAGTTGTGAAAATAATACAGATTACATATTATTTATTACATTCCTTTAATATGTACTACTTACATAAAATGCAATAGGTATTTGTTAATCATTCTAATGGAATTAGGTTTTTATATAACATTATTTTAAATGATAATTTAATTAAATTTTCTTAATAGTGACAAAACAATTTTCTGAAGCAATGTGCAATTTAATTATTACATTACTAGAAGATCATATTATAAAGCCCAACATAATTTTAGAAAAGCTACCCATAAATCAATTAATGCATTTATCAACTCCATCTGTAAGTATTTATTAAATGTTGTAAATTAAAAACTCATTTGTTCATTTTATTTTTATATAAAAATAATTTAATGAACTTATAAAATCTTCCATTATTGTACTAATACTTACTTGTAACTTATACTTGTAGTCATCTAATCAATAACATAACACATAATTATAAATGCAACTTTTTACATATAAAATCATTTTCTTTGCTTGAACTATAACTCCAAAGAATCTCAAATGTAAAATTACCTCCTAACTTCTTAGCTTCCACCTTGTAAATCATTCAAACCCTCTGATTTTTTCCATAAATTGTTAATATTCACAAAAACCCTTCAAAATTGATGTAGAGAAATTGAGTTAAAAACATACTAACATAAAAAAAATATACATAAAAGTATAATATGTTATAAGTATTATTACTAAATAATTTCTTTGTTAAAATCCTTCATGTTCAAAATATAAATAAATCATATATTTGTATTATACAATTTTCTTATAGGTAAATTATTAAAATAATATAATTTATTGTTAAAAATAAACTATTAATATATTGTATTAACATTTTTATTTAAATTCCTATTCTTATCAAACTTCTATAATATAGTTATATTATAATATAATTAAATGTATTTAATTAAGGAATATTTATTTTAATGACCAGGGAACAAATGTGCTGTTTGAATATTTTATTTCACAAGAAATAAAAAATTGTAAAAAAATGGTAGAAGAAGAAATAATTAATGAAAACTTATTTTTTGATGAAAAGTTAGTTTCAATTCATACTGATACATATTAATGCTATTGTCGGTGTTCAATTTAAAAGGCAGTAATTATATTTTTTTATGGAGAAATAATATTTTTTTTTATTTTTTTTTTAAGGAAATTTTAAATAGAACTGGCAGTTAAAAAGAAAAAGAGAAATACTTTTTTTTAAATAGTGTTTTTCTTTTTGGAAGTATTCTAAAATTTATTTATCAAATTACATTGTATTTTTAATGAATATATATAAAATTATACATAAGTAGGACAGAGGACTTGAAGCATTTGCATATTTGTTATGCACAGTCACAAAAATAGCAGAATACAAAACAAATACGTTTCATGCTTTCACAAAGCTAGTTTTGAAATTTTATTTTGCATATTTTGAGTCCTTTTTGTTTTTAGGTCATATTTTATACTTTTATATGCTATTTTATATTTTTAAGGCATATTTAACTTAAATTGATTTTTTCCAAAGTGAAATTTTTATTTCAAACAATACAGTCAAAATATTTGGATAAAAATGTATTTATTTTTAATTTTTGTCGTATAATATGGTTTTTGACTGTCTGCGAGCACACATTTTTCCTAGAAGTGATAACGATCTAACATCGTTTTTTTAGAGAAAATTAAGTAAAATGTATTTTGTTTATTTGGCTATGGTATATAATATATTTAAATTATGTAATTGTTTTGCTTTTTTTTTAATGCTATTTATTTTATTAATACTTTAAAATAAAAAGGCTAAAAAAAATTTTAAGTGTATATTTTAAGAGCATACTATAAGGTTTTTAAGTGCATAAGTGCTTGCATATTTAGAGCTTTTTTAGAGCTACAAGTCCTCTGCCCTATACATAAGGAACGAAATTATATACTTATACAATTGTTTTTTTAATTTAACTATTTTGCTTTTCTGTAAAATGAAAAAAAAATGATTTATTGCCTTTTAATATTATGCCACTTATAAATAATATTAATTTTTATTTATATACAGTTATTTTAAATTTCAGAAGCAACTCTATTAATATGACAATAAATAGTTCAATTTGGTTTCAATTTTGGAAAAATCTACAGCAAATTATTTTATCTCCAACTGAAAATCTTACTATGGAAGAATTTCATACCATCAATACTACTACATGTCTTGCCCATAAATTAGAAATCACTTTTATTGACAAAAATTATCAATTTTTACCAAAACTAAATATTGATAAATTGTTAAATAAACTGATGATTTATCTAGTAAATCATAATGATCACTTTAATGTTGAAATATTAATTTCAACATGTGGTAGTCTAGTTTGCTTAAAAGAATTTTTATTATTTCCGATCAATGATGTTCAAACATTAATTGCCATACTTTCACTTCCCTGGATGGATATTTCTAATAATATGTTTAACAATTTGCCACTATACAAATATTTAAATATTATTTTGAAAAATAATTCTACTGTATTTAGTAAGTAATTTTGTATTATAATATACAAAATAATTTTTAAAATAAAATCATCATTAAATATTTATTTTCAGATGACATAAATATAGTTAAAATGTGTCTTGCTTATATAAGTCAAATAAAAAGTGATATTTGTTATAATTTCTTAGAAAAAATTATTATTACATCACTTAATAATTCAGATTTATGTGAAACAGCAATCCGAAATCTTCCATTTTTATTTTATAAAAAACCAAATAAAAATATTTCTATTGTATTTGAAACAATTAAACATTTTGATGAGATAAAAAATATTTTATTTGTTAAATATTTTCGAATACTCATGTGTACTATGTATGGTAAAACTATTTATCAAAATAATAAAATTATTGGCCAAGAAGAATTATTTTGTATTGAATGTGAACAAAATATGATAAAGACAGATTTACAACAATCATATGTAATAGATGATACATACAAAAGAAATTTAAATGAATTTTGGAAAATATTACTTTTATCGTTGGTGAATAATCCCAATACAGTTATAAGATGTGAAGTGATTAAAAATATACCAATGATAACAAATCATTTTTACCCAGACAGTTATTTTAAAAACCAAATGTTGATGTTAATTAATGACAAAGATGAAGAAGTGCGCATCCAGTGTTCAAAAATTTTAAATTCTATAATTTTTGAAAAAAATTTAACAGGAAATATTCAAATGGTTGAATCCGCATATTTCACTAAAATATTAAACACTCTTTGTTCAGCTGTAAATAACAGTCTTAAATCTGGAAATAAAGAGCTTCAATACACATCCTTAGAAACTATTTTCAATATTGGTTGGTAAGTTTTAAAAACATAAATCTTTAAGTTGTAATATTTTAGCATTGTATTTTGTGAAAGAAGCAGTTAATAAATTCTGTTGACTCTATATTTTTTTATAATTATTATATTGGTTCACAACATTGGGCTTCATTCTTCACTTCTCACTGACTTCTGCAATTCTTCTTAGTTTAGCATAATTGTCTAACTATAATTTTTTTTATGAATTCTTGATCTTGGTAATTTTATTTCTTAAATTACATATTATAGTTAGAGGCAATTTTCACTAAATTGAAGATGTGCATCATTATATTCTATTATCACCAGATTATAATATTTGTCATTTTTCTTGTTTTTTGTTTCTTTTTTTCTCTCTGTCCACCTTATTTGTTATATATACATATATATCCTCTAATTTATTCTTTCTGATTTATACATTATATACATTTATAATTCTAAATGTGAGGTACATTTTTTTAAGGTCTATTTTTTTAAATTAATATTCTTAAAACAATTATAAATGTGTTTATGTTATTGTTATTTTCAGTGTTCCAATAGATTTGACTATACTTCCATCAATGGAATTCATGTTTCTATTTTTAATACATCCAAATTCGTCATATAGTACTGTTGCAAAATTTTATATGACTGAAATAGCTGCAGCACATAAAACAAAATTTTTAGTAATATTTGATCGTTATGAAACTGAATTAATGCAGTATATAGCTAATAATCTGGTTGCATGTTATGATACTTATCAACCCAATATTGATATAAAAAAAACTTACAATAAATTAGGTTTTACACATAAAGATATGTATGCGATAAAGCAAATTATCAAGTATATATTTCCTTGGTGTATTAAAAAACCAACAATTAGGAAAATAATAAGTGAAATTGCTTCATTAGCTCAAAAAAATGAAAGTGCTCTAGTTAAGGAATCATTTAAAGTATGTAATACATTCATAAATTTTTATTCTAAATTATTAATATTTTATTTTAATACTAGTACTGTTTTTCCCACTTACTACTTTCTGAAAATAAAGATATTTGCAAAAAGGGCTGTCAGCTTTTAGAAGAAATAACCAACTCTTCCTTAGTGCATTTGGTCAGACTTTCTTTTACGGTAACAAAAATTATTTTATTTTTAAATTGAGTAATATACCTATTATTAATAATTTTAAAGCCAATCATAGCTGAAATACTTACGTACTTCCATTTAAAATACGATCAAGCTATAGAAGCTATTAAGATAATACAAACCTATGATGTCTTATTTAATGTACAAAATGATAGTTCTATTAACAATTTTGTAAGTAAATGTTTATTTAACTGTATTTGTATTTAAGTAATATTAAGGGATGACTGAATAAAAATTGCTCCCGCGTGTAACAGCAAAAGAAGATTTTTTTTTAATTGAAAGGTTCAATGATAATTATATTTTTATTTTTCACTATAATTAGAATTGTTTAGTTTATTTTATTTTCTTAATTCAATTTTATTGGTCAACGAGAAAACTGTTGTAATTTAAATAAAATGTACAATTAAGTTGATAAAATACTATTAGTAACTAATTAATCACCTTACATATTTGTTTTATGCTGTTTATATATAACATTTTTTTGTTGTACATTTCTAGGCAGACTTTCTTTCACCCAGATTTTTAGGTCTTTTAATGATTTTAGAATCAAGATTGGTGAAAAATTCACCTGATTCTATTAAGGAAAATATTTTACTGTCGTTGAGTGACATTTTAAAATTAATGGGTAGTAATTTTGTTACTCCAGCAAGGTTCAAAATTTTGGCTATATTACGTACAGCTATATCCTTAAAAAACAGCTCTTTTGTTTACTTAGGATTAAAAGCCTGGGATTCATTTATTCATTGGTATGTTATTGTTATTAATATTTGTGGTTCATTTTCTATTTTTTTAATATTAAAATTATTTTTAGTGTTGATATGGAAGCATTAGGACCAATGTTAAGTACTATATTTGTGTCTCTTATGCCACTTATAGATATATATCCTAATAAAATAGCCAATATTTTTTATTTCACGGTAAAAGAAAACGAGCGATATCTTAAAAGTCATATAGCTGAGTTATATTTCTTGGAGCCACATCCAGCTAATCCTATAGTATTTGATATAGTTCAACAATACACCAAAGATATTTTGTATGTTTTCTTATTAAAAATGTATTATCTTATATTATTTTATGATTTTATAATATTTTTAGTAAACAACCACTAAATAAATTACTCATTTGGTTATTGGACATAGTGGCTCATAAAACATTGGAAGTTAAGCTGCATGGGTTAAAACGATTATATTTAGAACTTTCAATTCAACAATTTGAAGTAACTAAATTGATACTGTCCAGCGATAATGTCAACTCTATTATTATTAAGGTATATATGTAATATATGTATTATGTACAACTTATTTGTAAACGTAATACACATAATTTAATAAACATTTGTTTTGATTAGTTATTAGAAGTTCTAACTGAAAACTTACGGCATCCAGATAAAAGAATTAGACTTGCTAGTAGTGAATGCTTAGGAAAAATTGGAGCATTAGATCCCAGCTATTTGCCGAATAATGTCATGAAAGAAGGTATATTTTCTGAATATTTGTTTGACAAAAATACACCTAATCATATTATACTAAATTATATATGTGTATAATTTTTCATTAACTTATTGTTACTATAATTAATAATTTTTGTATAAAACTATTATATATTAACTATAAAATAATAACTTAATTATAATAAATTACTATTTTAGGACGAAAAAAAGAATTTCCATTAGACATTAAAAGTAATGATTTTGCTGTACGTGCATTAATTGTATTAGGACAAGGTTTACAATCTGCAAGGAATTCTCGATACATGGATTCTTTTGCGGTTGCAATACAAGTAAAACTTTTAAGTTATAATATTAATATTTTATTAAATAATGAATAAATTAATCTTTTTAGCAAATTCTGCAAGTTTATAATGTAAAGAAAGACTCAGAAATCTGGTTATCTATTCCAAGTATATTGCATGAAATTATTGATCCTTTGTCTTCATCACGGTATACTCTAGAAACTGAACAACATCAAACAGGAATACCACATCCAATATTTGGGTACCTATTCAATGTTAATGTATATTTTTTTTTTATAAAATTATAAAAAAAAATGTTTATATTCATACTGTAGGTCTGGAAAAAGTGGTACATTAAATTCATGGGCTTATAATTGGGTTAATCGCCTTGTTCCTTTAATTAATGATGAAAAAGCTAAGTGTATTTTCATTTATTGCAAGTCAAGTATTCGATCAGATAATGATGCTATGCTTTTATTTTTACCATATGTTTTACGTAAGTCTTAATATTATAATATTATTTTCTTTGAAGGTATTTTTTTTTTAACATTTTTTTGTTTTTTTTTTTAGTTTATGCAATATTAAGTGCTAATTCTGTTGACTGTAATTTAATATATGAAGAACTTCTAGCTGTTATTAATAATGAAATTGATGATACAGTAACAAACAATACAAATATCCCAGAAATAGATACAGATATTATTGCTGGTAGACAGATTGCTCTCGAATATGAAATTACAGATTCTTTAGAACCACAAAATGAAACTACTACTCGTGTAATGTATGTTAAAACAGCATTCACATTACTCGACTTTTTATTTAAATGGACCCGAGAACAAAAAGCATCTAAAAACACTATCTGTGAACCTGTAATGAGTAAGATTATTTAACAATATGATTATTTTACAACTGTTGGTAACTTAAATTAGTATTTATTTAGATTTTCTAACACGATTTTCTAAATTAAAGTTGGCCGAAAAATCATTAGAGTATGATGAATATGCTAGAGCACTTTTGTATCTTGAAGATTACATTCATGATGATAAAGAAAAACTACAAGATCATCTTCCTACTTTATCTGTATGTTTATATTTGATTAACACATGTAAAGTTATCTTTAATAGTTTTTATTTTATAACATTGTAGCAAATTTATTCTAAACTTAATGATGCTGATAGTCTCGAAGGCATTATTGCTGTTCATAATAATGATCCCTCACCTCAAGAAATGATTCTTTTACATGAAGTTAATGGCCAACTACAAGTAAAATTTTAATACTAATTAATTCAAAATTATTTTTATTTCTAACAATATTAATACTATTGATTAATCACAATAAATACTAAATTTCATAAAATATAATTTGTTGGTTTTATGTTGTAATTAAAACTACAGATTTAACTAAACTATTCATATGCAGCAGTATAATTGATTAATGTGAGATGTGACCTACAAAAATTAGTGTTATATCAAATAAATATTTTTATCATAAAGTGTACAAAGTTAAAAGTTATTACATACATTTACATTTTTTACATTTAATCTATCCTGTTTTAGGATGCCGCTGCTTGTTATGAAAAATTAGCACAAATGTATTCTGATCCTAGTTTGGAATTTCATAAAGGCATGGTTAAATGCTATCTAGCTATCGATCAACCATTCACAGCATTAAAAATCGCTGAAGGGTTAACAAATATCAAGTAATGTATTTATTTGAGATTTTAATTACCTATGTCAACTAAATTATTAAAAATCAAAATTTAGACCAGATAGTAAATATACATTATTTGGTGAAAAAGCTGAAGCAACGTGGAGTCTTATGATGTTTGACCAATTAAAAGAATTGTTAACTGAAAAACCATTAAATGCCAGTGAAAGTTGGGGCGTTTGTATTGGCCAAGCTTTAGTATACTTTTTACACAAAGATAAAAATAGTGTTCGTAAAGAGATTTCTTCCATTACAAATTTGGTCACTGAATCTTTATACATGTCAATGGTTGGATCTGCTGGATACAAAGAAGCATATCCATATATTGTTAAGTATGTTTTTTTTAATATATAAAATATGTACATATATTTTTTTATTTTTTTATTATGTACTAAAATTGTGTTAAATTGATCTTAGATTGCATATTTTAAACGAAATGGAACAAATATTTATTACTATACTAAATATTGTTGATGGAGATACTTATGCTAAAGTTCAATTGAAAGAGTTCATCACTAGTGAAATGGATGAAAGATTACAGTGTTTGCAACCACAGGCATATGTTCTACAGCAAGTTCTATGTATGCGTCGAGTTGTATTAACTGCTGCTCAACATTTAGTTAGTGATGAACTGAAACCTATTATGAACCATCAAATTGGTATCAGTTGGTTAAAGAGTATTAAAGTTGCAAGAAAGTAAATTAATAATAATTCAATCATAAATTATGGAAAATAAATATTAAGTTATAATTGTTTTAGATCATTAAATTTTCAACAAGCATATTCAAACATATTAGCAGCCGAAAAGTATAGGCCTACTGGATTGTTTATTGAAAAAGCTAAATTATTATGGAAGAAATCTGATCAAGGACAAGCAATTGCAACTTTGAAAAAAGGAATAAATATGCTTTTTCCAAATTTAGACATAATTAAAACTTTACCTTGTGATGAAAAACTAGAAGAACGAAAAACTTGTGCTTCTGTAAGTTTAAATGCATAATTAATAATTTTTTCTTATATTATAAAAGTATTTTTTGCTATAAGAAGACTTAATTTTTAACAGGATATATTATGGATGTTTATAATATTTTAAAGTATAATTTTCAGGCTTTATTATTATTGTCTAAATATAATGATAAAACCGTCAATGTTGATTTGGAATCAAATTCATTGAACATTGAGAAGGCATATGAAATGTTTGGGATGTGGGAAAAAAGTCTTGTGATGTTTGCACATTATCAAGATCGTATTCTTAACACCATGACTCCTTCTACATACTACACAAAAGGATTGTAATTATTAAATATTTCTGGAATTTTTATTTAATAATTTATCTAAAAATATTTGTTTATTAATTCCATCAACTTGAAATATTTAAGGAATTTAATTAACAACATAATAAATTGCTATGGTTTATCATTGCAATATGGTTGTGAGTACATATACCAGTCAATGCCAAAAATGTTAAGTGTTTGGTTGGATTTTGGAAGTGACTTCAATAGAGATTTGAAAAAGAAAAATAATAAAACATCATTGTATTTGACGGAAAGAAAAAGGACATTTATAAAAATGACTAAAATTATTGGTAAGTTCTAAAAAAGTAACAAATATTTTTTTTCTTATTGACCATTTAACTTTGATTTATGATTTTAGAAGGTTTTGTGTTACGATTACCAACATTTATGTTCCTCACAGCATTTTCACAAATAACATCAAGAATATGTCATCCATTAGAAGAATGCTTTAAAACTTTAACTGATATCATTGTTAAATGTATACTTGATTATCCAAATCACTCACTATGGATGCTCATGACTTTACATAAAGTATTAATTATATTTTATATTTTTATTATTAATAAAATATTAATTTTATTGTGTTTTCAACATTTTATTAGTCTGCATTTAATGTAAGAGTAAATAGATTCAATGTGATTCTCAAACATACAAAGTTAACTAAAGTAAAAACTTTATTACTCCAATTTATGGAACTATTTGAAGATTTATCAAAATTATGTGATACAAGCCCTCAAAATGCTCCTGTTGGAATTAAATTTCCACTGCAGAAAATTGCAAAATCTCTACCACGTTTATTAACAAATGGTTATTTTAGCAATATTATGGTACCTGCTCAAAAATTTCGTACTTTAGTATTACCACGTATCAATACTAATCGTAATAATAAACATAATCCATTTCCTGAGTATGATATTATTAATTATAATTTAAATTATAGTGGACTCATTTTTTTAATTTTTCTTTTGATATTTTAGTGATCTTGTATACATCCATGGAATCAAGGATGAAGTTTATATATATAGTTCACTTCAAAAACCAAAACGTATTATAATTATAGGTTCTGATGGTAAAGAATACCCAATGATGTGTAAACCTAAAGTAATTAATTATAATGTTTACACAAAACATAAATTTGAAAACGTTTAAATTGTTGTTATTCAATTATTAGGATGACATAAGAATTGATTCAAGATTAATGGAGTTTAATAATATTGTTAATATGTATTTAAAAAGGGATCCAGAGGCAAGAGATCGAAATCTTTATATAAAAACTTATGTAAGTATTTATTAGTTTTCACATAAGCATTAAGTTCAAAAGTTCTATGGATTTTAAATAAAGATAATGTGATTTAATTAATTTTGTATTATTCAGTAATATGTTTTATCAAAAAAAAAAAAAAACCAAATTTATTTATATGTTTTATTTATTTTTTCAGTAAAATATCTTAGAAAAAGTGTAATTTATTTATTTTTCTCATAATTTCTATAAAAAAATAGGTCGATGTTTTTCTTCAATGAAATTGATAAATACAATTACTTATTTTACTTTTGATATTTTTTTGTTTATATTAATGCTGAAATTTAAATAGTTTAACTATTTAAGAATCATATCAGTATTTAGCTACAAATTTGTATTTTTAAAAGTATTATTTTCACAGTATGCTTAGCAGATCAACTATATATCAAAATCCTGCATTTATTTATACTTAATTTTTATTCTTTATTTACTACTAATCATTGTTAATTGTATTATAAATATGTTAATAGTCAACAAAGAAATGTGCTGCCTATGTGTAATTACTTATTTGTTTTTAATATGTATATATTAATAAATTATAGAGTGTGGTACCTATGATACTGGATTGTGGCCTCATTGAGTTGGTTCAGAATGTTGTCACTATGAGAAGTGTAATTTTAAATTGCTATGAGGCAATTGGAATTAAAGTATCAAAAAGTACTTTACAAGGACTTCTTTGCAGTAAGTCTAATTTTTATTTAAATTAATTTTTTTATGTGGTATAATAAACAATTTTTATTTGTTTTAGATATCAAAGATTCTTTGGAAAAAAAGAGATCAATTTTTGTGAATAAAGCAATTCCAAAACATCCACCTGTTTTTAGAAACTGGTATCTTAAAGAATTTCCAAGTCCAGGAGAATGGTTATAGAATTTCTTTTAACTTTAAACAATGACTTTATTATGTGTATACTTTTACTTATTATTATTTAGGTATATAGCTAGAAGTGAATTTACTAGAACAACTGCTGTCATATCTATAGTTGGATATATTCTGGGTCTTGGTGATCGCCACGGTGAAAATATTTTGTTAGATTCAACTAATGGGGGTGTTGTTCATGTGGATTTCAACTGCTTGTTTAACCGAGTAATACAAATTATATTACAAATTATAAACAATTATAAACAAAAATTAAAAAAAAATAATGTTATGTTACACATATTTTTATATTCAACAGGGTGAAAAATTTGAATGGCCTGAGCGTGTGCCTTTTCGTATGACTCATAATATGGTAGATGCAATGGGAACAGGAGGACTTGAAGGAATGTTATCTAGTGCTTGTAAAATAACTAATCGGGTTATGCGATCTCATACTGAACAGTTGGTTAGTGTACTTAAGCCATTTTTATATGATCCTTTGGTTATGTGGACTGGACGTGACACTAAAGCTGATGAAAATTCTGAGATGACAAATGATCAAGTATGTGTAAAAATATTATTTATTAATTTTTGTTTAGGTAAACATTAATAAAAAATATTTTTATATTTTCCTAGGCTAAAGAACATTTGAATAATATTGAAATGAGACTTCAAGGATTTGTAAGATCAAATTTAAAAAATTCTTCTATGCCACTTTCAGTTGCTGGACAAACTCGTAAACTTATTGAAGAAGCAATTTCTGTTGATAATTTATGTCAAATGTATATTGGTTGGAGTGCATTTCTGTGATTCTAGTAGATATAAATTTTATATTTTGTACCCAGTCATGAATGTGTTATTTCACCACTAATTTAGTTTTAAATCAAATCTATCAAAAACACATTTTAAATAGATCAACTTCTTTTTATATTTTGAGTAAAATTTTAAAATAAGACTCTTACACTTTTTATTTATTTATATATATATTTAACAGATGTTTACGTTAATAAGAGTAAATTATGTGTCAAAATCGCCGTGCTACTTTGAATTTTTATATATATATTAAAAATTTTTAAATATTTTTTTTGAAACTCTCCCACCTTATGGCTAGTAATACTACAAATTGTATAATTTTTTTAAATTATCGAAATGGATTTTGAATTAATATGATTTTTCCATTCATCGAAACCGAAATGTTACCGCATGATTCTAGGGCAACAAAAAATCTCAAAAAAAAAAAAGTGGTGAAAATTATTTTAATAAGTAGTTTAATATATTTATTACAATATTAAACTCTATCTTCAATAGGATATCAAAACTTACATTAGAAAAACATTAAATTATTTTTATAACATATTTCTATATTAAACATATAATATTTTGTGAATATGATCTTGGTTTTCAGCATATTCTATTAATATTTCTGTAATATCAAGTTGTGATGTCTTAGGCAGTTCACGTTACATTCTAATTGCATTCATAGGGATATAGACTCCAATATAGAAAAAGTAATTCAACATTTCTCTAAAAGTAAAAGAAAACTACTATTTTCAATAATTACAATAATTTTTTTCTCAAATTATTTGAGAACCATTTTCTTCTTCACCAGCTTATTGGTCTATTCTGGACCAGTGCCACCATCAAAATCTCTCCATCTCTTCTCTGATATGCTGGATGTAAGATTGAATTCTGGTCTATCATTTTTAGATCTTTGGCAACCACGTCAATCCATCGGGTTTTGGGTCATTCTAGGAGTGTTGTTTTATTTATTTTATTGGTTATTATATTTTAAATTATCTGCTCATCTGCTCTCCATACATGTCTGAACCATTCTAGTTTTCTCCGAACAAAGGAGAGTGTGTCTGACTTATTATAAAGCACATTTATATTTTCATTACATATTCTTTCGTACGTCTGTATTTCTGGATTAAACATTGATCCATATAAGATTCGTAACATTCTTTTCGAACATGATAATTCTTCTGCTATCTAACCATAAGATATAATAAAATAACTTTATTTTAAGATGTATATTTGATTGGAATTTATCATTAAAAATTAATTGTAGAAAATGTAGTTTAAATGTACAAAAAGTTATGTAATTAAATATTCTATAAGCAATTAAAGAAAATCTTGAGCTACCTAAATATATTTAAAAATTATTTTGTTTATTTATTATAACAAAAATGTAAGTTAATTATTTATATAAGTTTACTGGAGGAACTAAAATAGATTAAAAAATAACAATGGTTTAGGGCCAGTGGCACCTGATTAAATTGAAACTGCCAGTTCAAATAATTAGATTTATTTAACCATCCCTTCTAATACCTAAACATTTGGAGATGTTATATTATATTTAATTATTAAGTATACTATTTCAAATAGAAAATACTTGTCAAGTAATATATAAAACAATTAATTTAAATTGTTTAATGATCATTTTTATTTTTTATTTTTAACATTACAATTTTCTTGGTAGTTAAATTGAACTACATGCTGGAGTACGTGTTCGCCGCCACTGTTTAGGGCACTATTAAGTAATATTTTCAATTTTGGTCTACTACTTAAAAAAATAACTTCGTGGTAAACTTGTCTCAATTATCATTATCCTAATAAAAACAAATTTTTAAATAATAAACCCTAATAATGTCTTTTGATAATTGATTCCCCCCTCCATTAGATATTTTGAATTCACGTCCGTACCAACTTGCTGAGTTGAGTGAATGATCGCCCAAGTTGTCTAATTGCCGTAGTCAACTGGAATCGTCACGTATTAAGTATTAATAAATATTATCCAAACCTGTGATCATTGCATCAAACCTAACCGACCACCAAATTACTAAATTCAATGTACTAAATCCCGTGTATAAATCTAACGTTAATTCTATTTCCTCCGTCGGTACACAATCCATCATCACTATCACCGCATGCCAAATCCGTACATCCAGGGCCGTTCCGAAGGTGGGTATTGGGAGGGGTCTCACCCCCCACCAACAAAAATACCAGTCGGCAGTCGGACTTGTTTCATTATAGTCCAGAAGGACCTAATTTTACTTACGGAAAATAAATATTACCTTTTTCGTAATACAGTGTATACACGAATAAAATTTATATAACTACTTATTATACAATATAAAATATTATTGTATATATAATTAAATTGTCAATTTTAAGAACGTGCGACACTGACATATATACATGTTAAAAAGTAAAAATACGACTACATATAGTTAATTATACTACATACATTGAGTAAAAAAATTGTAGTCGACATTTTTCATATTATTCACCCCCCCCTTGATTTTCATCTTCGGAACGACCCTGCGTACAACTAATATTCAGGCGCAGTCAGTTGCCTACCTACAAATTTTCGGCCGTGCATTTTATTATAATTGTACAGACCCGAGAATATCTTGTTATTACGACTGGTCCTTCACGTGCGCGAATGTAAGTTCCTACACGAGAGTAGTAGGTACAAAAAATACGTACCTACGTTAGTTCCTACACGATAGAAAAAGGTACATATGTAAGTTTCTACACGGTAAAAACTAGGTAAAAAAAATAATATAACACGCCACATTGTCATTTTTTTTAGATATATGATGTTTAAAAAATTTAAAATCATTTAAAACTAGCAGTTATTTGCCTTTTTCACTCAACATGAATGATACATTCTTGCTCATTGTGATTGATATATATGGATATGTACAGACACACGGATGATTCGAACAATACTTTTAAGCTAGATGTACATTTTACAGTGTATGGTTATTACAAATTATAAGATTATCAAACCAAAATCAAGTTCTATATCATTTTTATCCGTAATGAAAAGTCGTAATAATAAGATATTTTATCTTTCTTACGTCAAGTCGGGATATTATTATCAGCTTGTAGCTTGTATTTTTCCGTAATTTCGTGTATATTTTTCAGATACTCTAATATACTAATATAACAGTTGTATATATTTATTTTACATTATTAAAATTTTAAGTAATAAAAGAAACAACTATAATTGTATGCTTTAATAACATTTTTTAGACTAGAAAAATATTTATATTAAAAGTCGGCAATTTGTTTAATGCTTAATGTGGCACAATAGTTAAATCCGGCACTGAATATACAGTAAAATTATACGATTAATACAGATATATAATAATGTTGATAGTGAATTAAATACAAAATTATAAATTTTTATTTATTACATGAGTAAGTTTTTATTTTTTTTTATAAATAATAATATTTTCTTTTCTGTATTTTAATATCCATATTTTATTGGCAGTTACTCTAGACTCAGATAAAGGCGTTTTTAACTTGCTCGTAAGTTTATTTATATATTTTTCTGTACTACCGTAAATTTTTGCTATTTTTACTTTTATTTAAAAAGCAAGTACCGTAAAAATGCGTAACTTGAGAGCAGTCTTGAACTTTACTGTTATAATAATACAGTAAATAATAATATTATGTGGCCACTTATTATATCGAAAGTTTTTTCTTGATCTATACAATATTATGTTTTTTAATTAAAAATTGTGTATTAAGTTTTGATTTTATATTATTATTTTTTTTTTTTTGTGGCAACTGTTTCATTTTGCAGAAAATCTAATGTTGGACCTATCATAGCTATCTTAGGGAAAAATATGAAGAAAAAATGTGTTCCTAATGAAATAGTCATTAATTAATTAACATATTTGGTGTTACGTAAAATGTTTGTGAAGTAATTCACCCACATAATTTCTTAATTTTATACCTCCCATAATTGAAAACATTAGATACAATACATATGTTAAATTCATTTTAATTTTTATACACAAAAAGTATAAATTAAATTATAAGGCACGATAAAAGTGCTATTTTGAATGTTTCTAAAATTGTATTATTTTAAGTATAAAACAAGTATTAATTATACTATGTAAGTATTATAATGCCCCTAGTTACTCCTAAATAATAAAACATCTTACAACTAAAGAGCATTTAATGTCATGATGTTTCTTATGTAGTTTCATGCTACAAAAAAAAAAGAAAAATTATAATTACTTACAGATTTTATGACTAATAACAACTTCTTTAAATAAAGTTCGATTGAAATATGGCTTTAGAATGGTAATGTAATTAATACCCGTATTTCTTTATTTTTTTTTCCCTGTTAGTTTTGAATCTCTAAGTATAATATCATTCACATCAATGCAGTAGCGTAGCCAAAATGTGACTAAGGGGGCCTTCCTTTTATAAATCGTGTTTATGTGCATGTACTATACTATTATACTACTATTTACGTAGTACTTTTTCCATGATTATCACTATCTTTTTGGTGGTTATCATGAAGGTTGTGGCGACTCTCGTCTAACAATATTATTTTATAATCACTATAGTTTTTATATTATGTCGCAGCGATGCTACCGCAGTTGATGACTGTTGATTTATTATTATTATAAATTATATTTTAACTTTATAAAAGGACAAAGGCTAAAATGGTTTGGGCATGTCAAACGGAAAGAAGTAACAAACAAAACCAAAGCAACCATGGATTGGCAACCAGAAGGGAAGAGACCAAGGGGTAGGCCAAAAAAACGTTGGATAGATGGGATAAGACAAGACCTAGAGAGACTGGAAATTACGAACAGGGAAGAACTGGTCCAGGATCGCGGAAGTTGGAGAGCATTTACAGAGGTGGCGAAAATTCTTACAGAGTCATGAAGCCACATGATGATGATGATGATGATGATAAATTATATTTTAATAAATATTATTAAAAGTATTTTAAAATTCTGGAAATACATTTATAAACTTAATAGTGGAAGGAGTGAACTCTGAAATCCTCTCATACCTAACCAGCTCAAAAAAGTGTTTAGGTCCTCCCATTTAAAAATTCTATCTACGCCACTACATAAATGGATTTATAGGCAAAAAAAATTGAATGAATCATTCATAGATTTCCCCATCATATACATAGGTATCTTATTGATAAATTAAATTGTTCGACGTGTGACAGTCGGTAGTTTCATCGCATATAATAGCAAACACTTGTTGCGTGTCGTCAGCTCGGCTACAGCTGCATCCGAGTTCCACCCCAAAAATACAAATGTTATTAAAATTATTTACCATACGGCTTGGGCTGGTACCGAATTGGTTCTCGAGCTCCAACCCTACGTGCCGAATTGGTTCCCGTTTGAAAAAGGTATTTAATTAGATATAGCCGAATAGGTTCCTGTTTAATTACTAACATTTTCCAGGCTTAGGACTGTCAACATTAAAGTAGGCTTGGTTAACAATGTGTGTTAATAAAAAATAATAAAATATATACAATTTTAAATCATTGATAAGGAAGTCAACTAGTCATCACTTAGGTGTACGAAATACAAATATGAAAATATAATAAATACTATTTAAAACCACTGATTTAGAAATTTGAAGCTAACTTTCTTTAAATATTAAATTCTCGTAATCTTCTCATTGTTGTACTCAGTCATACAATTTTCCAATTAATTGTTATTTCTTTCCTGTTTGCTAGTAATTTGCTAGTCTCTATAGAGATACTATAGTGTTATTATTAGTGCTGAATTCCTGTGATTTCCAGACCATATTTTTATAATTTCTGTTTTTCCGGAAAGTCGAACTTTTTATGGTTGGGTTGTACAAGGCTTTTTAAATTGTTCAACTCATGAATCAGGAACAGAAAATAAGCATTTATGTACAAGGGTGCCTGCAGATGAAAATTCGGGGGGGGGGGACAGCATTATTTTTTATTAATAATCAAACATTTTTATACTAATTAAACACTTTTACTAACTAATTGAACACAAATTGCAATTTTATTTTATTTTTCCCAAACTCATCAACAACTTTTTCAGCTAAATGAAGTTCTTCGATTTTTTTCTGTGTAAACTTAACATACATAATCCGGATAAACGATTCTCACACATTGTTGAACGTAACCAGCTATAAATATTAATACACCTTGGTACCAATTATAATTTTTGGGATTTTGGGATATTTAATTTGGATATAATTATTTTAAATTGCTGGAAAGCTAGAGGGAGTTGTCCCCCCTGCTCCTCCTTGTAGGCACTCTTGTTAATGTACGGTTTGCTTTTTATTGGAAGCAGATAAAATGAATTGTGAAAATAAAATTTTAGAAAAATAAAATCGAAAAAATATAAAGCAGCGGAAAAACAATTTCTATCTCACTTCAAATCTACGTTTAAAATATTTGATCTTAAGAAACTCAAGTATTAAGAAAACATTATCCATATTAAAAAATGGATCAAGGTTTGAAGAACTGAAAGAATGTAAAAAAAATGCATATCTAGGGAGAGTTATATTCAATAACATGTATTTGACTCATTGGTGTCACAGATTATATAAAGTATCTAATTTTATATTTAATCCAAAATATTAAAATATGATATCGTGCATTATTATTTATGTTCATTAAATTATAATTTATAATACTTAATCAGTAATAATGTACAAAAATGTAGGTACTTAATACATTTAATACATTTATTTTAAAAATTATTTATAATATGCACTATTTAATATATATTATTATACTAAGTATACTCAGGGCCGTCCCAAGATTTTTCGGGGGCCGGGGGCAAATTAATTTGGGGGCCTTTTGACCATAATAATAAGATATGATAAACAAAATGCTCACTGAGAATAACAAAATTCTTGCAAACGTATTTCTCCAAACCTTAACCAATCAAGCTCGTTTAAATGCATGTACTGTATTACATACTTACATAACAGAATTGAATATTGTTCATGATTTAATCGCTCAATGTAATCGGACAAGTCACTACACGCGCGTGACTGATTGCCGACACGCAGCATGTAATAGAGTCTTAATTATTAATTATTATACATCAAGACTTTGCGAGGGCCTCGTAAAAAATATTCCAACAACGAGGCCTGGGGCAAAATGGTCCCGTTCCCCCCCCTCCTACGAGCGTCTCTGAGTATACTAGCTATATTATAAACTTAATAGCTATAAACAGTATTAATGAATTTTTTCCTTTTTTCTACAAAAATTAAAAATACTATAAATATTTTCTTGTTATCACGTTTATTATGAAAGGTTATATTTTTATATTTTATGCTTACATTTTAATTTTATCGCATGGAAATATAGTTTAAAAATCTGTTATACTGTTACAGGTACATTAGTGACTACATTAATCTTAAATTGTATTTTATTGATTTTAATTTCGAATATCTATTTTGTTAGCTTATCTTATGGCTCATGGACAAAAAAAATGGCTGCGTAAGAATTAACCCTATTCACCCTTTTTACTGACAATTGGTGTATTTTTAAGATTATTTATGAGACTACATCACTGATTATAATATAATCAGTGGATATAGTCGGTGCACAAGTGAAGAGAAGGAAACTGATATCAGACAATAACAGCTTACGGGAACATAAAACAGATAACACCACTACAACGACGGCCGCGTTCGTTACATGCCTGTACTATTAATTTTTTTTTTTTTGTATCTTATGTAACTATTGCGACTGTTCGATAGATTATTGACTCTGGTTGGACACAATTATGTACGTTGTTCGACAATCAACTTGTTATTGAACCACAAAAGTGCGATGTGATTTTTAAAACTATAATATTGGTATAATAAAGAATTTACTTTTTTGTATTGAAGCGTAACTTAATTATTTTTGACCCTGGTCGTTCTTTGTCTAATGGTAAAACTTTATCATCTAACAATGAGTCACGACGAAGAGGAAGTCCAGTGAGTTCTATTTATTTTTTTATACTTTTTTTTTTTTTGGTGCATCTATACTTTGTCAATCAACTATTATTTTTTTTTCGTATCTTAAGGGTTGTGTAGTTTAAAATATATTCTAGTTGATATTGCAAGTGATGCATTTTTTTATTAAATGGTTATTGTGAGCAGAGATATTCTTTTGTGACCTTGGAAATGTTGACATTTTTAGTAAATTTTTACATTGAAAGCATTTCTATTACTCGAGGAAGTATTGATACATTGTTGTTGTATTGAGTTCCATTAATTAATTATAGAGTATCAAAACATGTTATATTTATCTAATTATTTTATACTACTAATAAATTTGTCAGTATATTATATTATTTCTGAGGTACGGAAAAAAACCTCTTGGTCTTAAGATCTTTAAATTTTAAAATATTATACTTAATTATAAGACTGCATCACATGGTCATTAATTGTTCATTAAATTTGGTTAATTAGTTATTATCTATAATAATAATGACTATAACTAAACTATATGTTTGTATAATATGTAGACTAAATGGGTAAGTTAAAATATTTAGTTTAAAATAAGTTTTTCTTAAATTTTCCATTTATCATATAGTTAAAATAAATAGATATTCAAGTTTATTAATGCAAATATAATTCAAAATTATTATATTACAATTATTCTAGTATATTTGTTTTTACAATTTTTCTTTTCATATTTTAGGTATTTGCTATAAATTTTTAATCATTTTTTGTTTTTTCAGAAGTTTGATCAGAGTAAAAGATGAACACAAAGATTCAGAATGTTGTGGTTTCTGGTGTCAACTTTTATTATCTTTATTTGGCATTACATTTTTGTTTACCGGAATAATTATGGCTGATCTGTGGCCACAGATATTTGGTGGTATAATGAAAAATGTAAGTAATGCTTAATTTTTTTTTGTGTTATTACAAATATATATATATAGTTATATATAGTTAACTCTTTGGAGCACAACATAAATGACACAAAAAATCCCATACGGCACATAAAAAGATATTTTAGGTATAAACAGTTGGTTTTGTTAATAAAGACTTTTTATTAGTTATCTAACATAGAGTTACTTTGAAAAAAAAAAAAAAATACATTTTGTACTTAAATATAAGTGGTGGGTTAAAAAATGTCCCGTGGTGCACTATCGGTAGTCACATTATTCACTGATCAATAAATTATGTACAGGAACGAATAATAATTTCTGAAACATAAAATCATTTTATTATTAATAGGTAAGTATTTAAATAATT